>NW_026693250.1:0-68152 GCF_021218885.2 Marmota monax
CATGATATCTCTCCATATATGTAAAGGAATATTGTTTTTAAATGAAATTATTCTTTTTTCACAAAGCCATCAATGAGGTAAAGATATGGATACAAAACATGGCATGAACTGGATTTTTGTTTAATTGTAATTAGGAGTTGATATTAGAATTTACTAAAATTATGCTAATTAACATTGATTTATTAGCATAAGTTTTCCTAAAATAAATACATGCTTTTGAAATTATTTAGTGCAAAACATTTTACTTTAAAAAAATTCAAACACAAAAACGAGAATTAGTTTTTCATACATTTTCAAATTTTCATATGCAATTTTGATGGCACTTCTCTGTGAAAGTAATTTAGTTCATTTGAAAATAAATACTCCAAGAAATTTCCGGTGTGTTTATGAAGGTCAGTTGAAGTCAAGGGTCAGGATTTAGGATTTCTCAATTCAAACATTCCTAACCTAACCCTCCTTCCTATAGTATGCTCAAACCAAAATTGAGGTCAGCAAGTAGTTTGTAAAAATAGCAAGAAAAATCCAACTTCTTACTTGATAATTTTTAAAATATATTAAATTAAAAACAAAACACAGTATATCATTAAAACCTACAATATTTTTTGTAAACAAGTCAAACAGGATTTATGAGAATTTTATTCCAAACCTAAAACATAAAGCAGACATAGACCAGTATGATAAAATGGAAACAAAAGTAGGATAATAATGGCACAGGGTTTGGTTATGAATGCCCATTGCACTATACCATGCTAACTTTGTTCTTAGTAACTTTTTCTTTTCTTTTTTAAAAATTTTTAAATCATTATTTATTTATTTATGACAGCAGAATGCATTACAATTCTTATCTTATTACACATATAGAGCACAATTTTTCACATCTCTAGTTATATACACAGTATATTTACACCAATTCGTGTCTTTATACCTGTACTTTGGATTATAATGATCATCACATTCCCCCATCATTAGAAACCCCATGCCCCCTCCTTTTCCCTCCCCCCCCCCTGCCCTATCTAGAGTTCATCTATTCCTCCCATGCTCCCGCTCCCTATCCCATTATGGATCAGTTCAAGTCTTTATTTACTCAAACATATGATGAAGTTAATGTGTCTATAGACTAGCTTTCTACCGATGAGCAAATCTTTGAGTTTTACTTATCTGTGAAGTCTGATAATTGAATAAATAATTCTTTAGTTCTATGGTTTACAAATCCAATAGTGGTCTTTCCTAACTTACAGACTTGGTCTAGAGGTGAGATAAATAATAAATACAAAGTGAGTTGGAAACAGGAAATACTATGCAAAAGGTATGATTGATACATATGCAAACTTTTCTCCTAAAAATAAGATAAATAAGGCAGTAAAACATTTTAATACAGTTCTATTCAACATAGCTATTGAGTGAAAAAATGTATTATAGTATTCTTGAAAAACATCATGACAATTTACAATAGAATGCCTACATAAGAAACAAAAATTTTAAAAAATAAATAAACACATCATAGTTACAGAGTCTTTGTTGTGGTAATAAAAGAAACAGTTGTTGACATGAACTCGACTTCAGGCAAAGGAGCTGATAACAACAGAAAAGACTTCTTTTTTTTTTCTTTCTCTTTTTCAATGACCTGTAGCTTAGAGGAAAAGTCTTCTTTAAAGATCTGAGCATCACAGTCTTATTTCCAAAACTTTCTATAATTGTGATGTAGGTCTTTTCTTCAGTGTTTTCACTGTTGTTTTAAAACTTCATCTAAATTTCATTTTATGAAGTCAGCTTCTTGGACACTATCCCTAAATGTGGAGTGGGGTTTTTTTTCTATTTTTTTTTCTTTTCTCAACACACACACCCACAAAAAACATACCTTGAAAAATACCCATATACTCTGGAATTTCTAATTATAATTTTGTACTTCTCAGTAATTATTTAACCAGTAGTATCCTTACCTTCACTAATTTTCTTGTTTGTAGGAATCTTATATTTATTTGTGAATCTGAAACAAAGCCACTTGACATGAGCATTTTCCTTAAGGAAAGACTTCAAATGAAAGACTAGGAATCCTTCCTAAATACACTTAGTAAGTTACTTTCAGCTTCCCATAATTTCTTTCCATTTTGTTGCTCTCTATTCTATTTTGATGGACTTTGCTCATCTACTATTCTGATTTCACTTATAAAGAGACCAAGATAATTTGTGAATTGATATATAGATGGTGTTAGCAATTTCCTGTTAGGAGTAACTATTTCAAAAGGGACTAAGGAGAAGGCAAAGCTTAACCCCAAAATCACATCTGACGGTGACATGGCAGCTCTCAGTGAGTAATGGGACCTCTTACTCTCCTCATATTCTGCACACCCAACAGCCAGGCAGGAAATTGCTGCAGGCTGACCATTTTTTGGAAGAAGAAATGATCAGGATTCAAGTTGAAGACAATTAAAAAGGGCATAATTCTATAAAAATAACTTTTATACAAAAAAGTTCTATATAAAAAATTAAATGCTTTTATAAGTATCAAGTTTTTGATATCTCCAAATTAATAAAATTTTCTTCTCTTATTCATCTGAATTTACAAAAAGTTTATACTTAGAAGGAAAAGGCAATATATATTCATGAAAAATGAATTATAATTAGGTGAACACGTTTTCAAAACCTAATATATTCAAAATGCTCGTATTTTGTATTAGTTGATGATTTTTAGGAATCAAAGTTATTGAGGTTTATATCTTTTAATTTCCTGCAGCTTGTCATCATTTCAATAATTTACAAAATTCTACACCCTGGAACTACCAGAAATCAACCAGTTAAATAATTTCTCCTGATTCTGAAATAGTATCCCTACAGATGTTTTGAAAGTTCTGAGTGGCTAATAAATAATAGAAATAATCTCTTCTAGCTATCAATAATTTCAGTCTTATATATAATATAGAAAAAATAAAAACGAAATATTTTGCCTATAGCAGTACTATCCACCTAATTCTTTAAAATTTCAAGTCCATTAGGAGACAATGACTAAAGTTAAAAAATATATCAAGTTCAAAACACATTCATAAACCTGGAATAACCAACCAAAAGTAACACTTATTAAAGGCTCACTTAGAGGTGCAAGAGAAAATTGAACCCTGAAAGAAAGGTGGCATAGAAATAAATTCTCTTGGGTAAAGCAGAAAATAAAGTCCCCCTGATAATTTATGAGAAATATTGACTCTCAAGTATGTCTGAGTTCAAATTCATATATCATCTCCTCTTTCCCCTCAAAAAATAATGTAGAGTGAAAATTAAATTTAAATATTCCCTGGTTTGATAATTTTACAATATTCCACCTGCAGTACTAAAAAAAAAATGTTAGACTTAAAGTATATATATTAAATTGTTTCATAAAACATGCATTTGCAATAAAAATTATGTAGCCTTGTAGAATCAAGTCAGTATGAGTGAAAGCAAGAAAAAAAATAGATACTTCCAAAATAGCTATTGAGGAGATATGAATAAAAAACCTATAAGTATTTTTAGACTACTTAGGTGAGTATTCAAACTAAGATGAGACATGAAATGATAAAACTGCCTTGTATATTAGAATATAATAGAAAATACTTTGTAAAACCCTTCTGTATAGAAAAATATAATTATTAACAAAAGAAAATCTATGTTCAAATTAAATAGGAGATTATTACATGAAGAAGGTGGAAAATCCTTTCCCTAGATAAACTCCTCCAACTGGCAACAGGAAACAGAATGTGCACAGCAATGTTGTTTGTAATGGCAGAAGGACTTCAGTGTTGTTTGTAATGGCATAAGGCCCAATTGTCTATCAATTATATTGATAAAGAGTTAAATACCTTATAATCATATAATCTGGTGCTTTGCACCAGCAAGACTGACATGAATGATACAATAGCAACTGTATGTGTATGTGTATACATCCATCTCTCTATATATATATACGTATATGTGTATATATATATATATATTTTATATATATATATATATATACATATATATATATAATGACATGAATCAAGATAAATAAATAAATGTTATTTCAAGAAAAAAGTCTAACTTTTGTATTTGTGATTTCTACCAACCATAGATTGAAAATATTCTTAAGTAAATTTATCAGTAATGGATATGAAGATATATTTTTCTTGCTGTTATTTCTTAAGATATTGTGTAACAATAACATTACCTTGCATTAGGTATTACAAGTAACCTAGAGAAGATTTGAAGTATACCATAAGATGTGTGTAGGTTATATATAAATATGGGTTGATCATTTCTAATTCAATAATCTTAATTCAAATGCTTGAAAATTAGATACATTTTGAATGCAGACATGACACCACAAATGGAAAATTCATACCATTAGATTCTGTAACATGTAAAAAACTACTAAAAATAGGGTATAAAATAAATTTCAAACAATGTGCATGGAACTATATGAAACAAATGAATTTCTTGTTTGGATTTGGATTCCATTAATATATGTCTCATTATGTATATACAAACATTGCAAAATCTGAAACACTTCTGGTCTCAAGCATTTCAGAAAAGGTACGCCCAACCTGCACTACACCAGTTTATAGGAGATGCTTAAGCATCTATGTGTTTTGATATCCACTGGGAGTCTGGGAAGCAATCCCTTAAAAATACCCAGGGACAACTGTAGAGTCATTCTTTAGTTATACAATCTAAACACATGAAACAGTAACTAATATTTTGTTGAAACATACATAAAAATGGATAAATTATAGAGAGCAGCCAAGGAACCATGGGCACACAGTTCAAAATCAGGATAACAGGTACTTCTAGGTCTTTATGGAGGAACACACCTGTTGTAGATGCCAAGGGAGCTTCCAGTCATTGTAACATTCTATTCTTGAAGCTGGATTAAGGGTATGTGGATGTCATTTTTATTTGTTATAAAGCTCAATATTTACATAGAAATTATTTTACATACATCTTTTCATATAAAGCATATTTGTTTTGGTTTTTAACACTCTGATCACTAACACATGTTTGGACCTAAAAGATTCTATTAAGCTTTGCATGAGTACCACTTCTGAGGCATTTAATATATATGGTTAGAAAGAAAATAATGGTATATTATAGAAACATTTTTTAAATGCCTTGTTTAGGAAAGAACTCCACAATGATGTAAAATTCTGGACAAAAATCAAGTACTAAAATTATACATTGATTCATATTTTACCCTTTGCACTTTCTAGTACCATTCAAATGTAATTGGCATAATTCATGAAGAGTCTGATAGGAGAAGTAGTTTCAGCAGTAAAAAGAAATGGTTTCATGTACTCCCCCTCAGCTCTGAAAGCTCTATAAAAATAGTGCTTACAGAAAGGAAAGGAGAAGATGAATGACCTCTGGCCTAACCTAATGTTTGCACTTGATTGCTTTATAAAAATTATACCCTTGAGAAAGGCTTAAGGTAGTCATAAAATAGTAGCCAAGCTGAAAGAATTCTAAAATTAAAACATAATCCACTCCAGAAGTGTAATTGAATTAGTGATAAAACATAGCTGTATGAATCTGTACAGGAAATGGCTTTCAAAGACAGATTAAAAGAAATTCCTGCTTCTAATTATGTTCTCCTACATCAAAAATTGTTAGTAGTGTGGGTTTCTCATCTTCTCTGTCAAACACAACAATTTTGCTCCAAGTTAAGGTGAAGAAGTGCTCATCTAGGTCAAGTCTGTCCCTTGGGGAGGAAGCTCTTGGCGATCAGACAGAGCAAGTGCAGCAACAGAATCTATCAGATCTTCAGGAAGGTGCTGAAAGAAATTTCAGATGTTTTAAACTTAGATCCATGTATGTTTTCTGATGCAAAAGTGAATCCTTTGTATCACCAACCCCATCCTTACAGATCTTCCTTTATAAAAATCTCTTCTTATCCCCAACAAATATCATTGCTATGTCCAATAAAAACATGGAGTGATGAATCTCCAAGTAAAAAAAGGTTTTATTTGGGAATAATATATGAGAATTAGGATTCCAGTTCAGAACAGAAACACAGACCAGGGTGATTTCCAAGAGTCTGAAGAATAAAGGAGGGAATTGGTATTTCTCTGGGAAAGGAAGAAAACTTATGTGGGTTGTTTTCAAAGGAAGTTAATTGGTGCTAGGGGCAGCTTTCTGGAGCTGGCCAGCCCTGATTGTTAGGTGGTGGCCATTATTAGGTGTTTCAGTCAGCTTCTTCACTGTTGTGACTAAAAGACCTGAGGAAAACAACTGGAGAGAAGGAAAAAAGTTTATTTGAGATCTCATCATGGTTTCAGATGTCTCCCTGCATTGACAAGACAGCTGGCTCCCCTTCTGAGGGCTGGAGATGGGAAGAACATCATGGAGGAAGAGTTTGGCGGAGAGAAGCCACTCATATGATGACCAGAAGCAGAGAAAGAGAGTCTATTGGCCAGACACAAAATTTATTTATTTATTTATTTGGGGTATATCCCCAAAGTCACGCCCACAATGCCCACCTCCTCCAGTCACTCCTGCAGTCTGGCTAGGCACAAATCACAAGCCACTGAAGCAGGAACAAACTTTATTTCTGAACTCCACTCGCACACTCCAAGCACTCTCCCCGGGATTCTCCCGAATCCCACATGGCTCCTCCAGGAACCACACACCAACCGGAAAATCCCTCCTCCGGAAATCCCTCCTCCCGCACTTCCCCAACCAATGGGAACTCTCCGGGAATCCCCAGGAGAACTCCAAAGTAGTGAGAGAACTCCAAAGTAGCAGGCTGAGGCGGACAGTAAAGGTCTAATGTACAACTGAATCAATCCAGCATCATATTAATGGCTTGCCTCTCAACCAATACTATTGGCAAAATGCCAGGGGCCATTCCAACTCGGCTGTGGCTCTCAGCAAGTCACAACCTACCCAGCCTTCAGTTACCACTCAATTAATTTCTATCAGGGGATTGGGTTAAGATGCTCACAACGTATCATTTCTCCTCTGAACCTTCTTGCATTGTCTCACAGTTAGGCTTTTGGGGGACACCTCAAATCCAAACCATAACAATTAGGCAAAGCTTGTCTCAAGGTTATAGCAGGACAATTCATTTTTTGAGTTTGGGAGATAGTTCCTGGAGCAGTCTTTATGACCTGAGTGTTTCTTCTAACTCTATTTTGGTTGAGTATGACCAAAATGAGTTAATTTGTTTCATTCATTTAATCAATTTTCATATCATCAATGATAGTTTCTTTGGAAAAATAATGGTTCCAAATATTGCTATTCTTATATCTTTGGTCTAGGTTCCACCTGTTCTTAGTTGGAAGACTTTTGATAACTTACTCAGATGAGCTTGCTTCTTCATATGGCAATTATTCAAAATGTCTAATTTATAAGAATTGTGATGAGGGAAAAAAAGCATTTGATCTTTCTCAAGTAAAAACTTGTGGAGAAGGAGAGATGAGAGGGATTTATTATAAACATGCATACCCCATGTGATTCAATGAATAAAGTACTCAAGGTAATAAGAAACTGCAATCAGAATTAGTGGATATTAATTTCAAGGACTCTACCTTGAGTATGACTTAGCTTATTTCCATGTCTTTGTGCCTTAATTCCAAGTGACTCACTTCTCTGAGATCCAATTCCAAATTCCTAGGAGGTAAACTTGATTGTTACCACTTGGTCATATAAACTAGGATCATGGGGTCATTTATATAGACCTCTGAATGTTGAAAACTAAAGGTGGGAGGGAATTTATCATTCCAGCAAGGAATAACTCAGGGATTTGTAAATTCCAAGTGGTACTGAGAATTGAGTCCTAAACATTTCCCTTAGAGCATTGAATAAGAGTTCAGAAAGTGTTTCTCTCACATGCTGGAATTCATTTAATGAATTCCTCACCTAGATCAATAGGCTTCTATTGATTTCTGCTTTTATTAGGAGAAATTGAGGGAGAGCTTTCAAGTTGCCCATCATACTTTGGCCCTTTCCCTGATATATTGTTATCTGTAGAAGACTGATATTGTTGCTGCCTGTCTTCCTAATATTCATGTAATATTGTGATAGAAAATGCTTTTCTAAAACAGAGGTAATATTCAAGTTTAGGAATGATGATTATCAGCACAGATGCTGTGGAAAACACAAAATACTCAAATGAAAATCTCTGACCTACAGGAAATAAGTAATGAAGTTGAACTAGGAATCAAGTATTCTGATCCCTCTGATGATTTACTCCTCAACTGAACTTTCTCAGAATAACACTAGTAAAATAATTAAACAAGACTTGTTAAGTAATATGGAGAGAAGAAATTATGTCTCTGATTTTATTTCCTAGATCTCCTTCTAATTAAGGTATGTATTGGTTAAACGCTGAAAACTACATTTAAAAATGAATCATTTAAAAATAGAAGTGTGTAATATAGTTTAGTGATATGTACCTGAGAGTCCTGAACTATTATTTTGTTCAAGTAAATATTTTCCAGTTTTACTAACAGTTTTTTTTTTTTTTTTAACCAATCTTTGGCTTACTTGGTCTATGACATGATTATATCAAGAATATTTAATAGTTTAATGAGATAATAGTTTTCACGATTGAAGGGTCATAACTTATGATGAGAAGACTCATAAAAATCAACATGAATTATTTAGGTTTTTTAAAAACCTGACACATAAGGACACAATCATAAAGCATATGCTTTTCATATTAGCAGAAAATTAAACATGAAAAACTTTTCCCAGGAAACTTGTTCCCAGGAAACTTGAAATGCCCTAACAATGAAATACAAAATATTTGCTTATTACTTTGAAAACTCAAGTGATAATTGAGCAGTTATGAAGGAAATAAATCAAAGGAAAAAGAAGTTAGAAACACACAGGTAAACCAATAAAATTAACTATGTAAATCAGCAGCATGTTTTAAATTAAATAGCTGTTTCTATACCACATTTAACAAAAGGGAAAAAAAAACCACCTTGTTAATTATTTGTTTTTGATTCAATACTGTCTATCTTTCTATCAGGCACTGTACTTAATGTTATCTCTGCAAAAATTAATAAGGCAAGCATGAAGCTTTTTCCATTGTGATAGAACAAAAAAAGGATAGAAGGAGAAATGTTACCATCAGCTTGTAATCTGTTAAAAGTTGAAGGATTTTATGTCTTGCCTTCCAGCTTTGTCTAGGACCTTCATATAATATATGATAGAAAGGTTTAAAGGAGATATTCTTTCATTTTTCCTTGGGGAGAAATCATTCTTTCACAAATGATTAATACATATCTTTTATCCATTATTTCATATTTCTAAGGGTTTTACCATGAAAGACTGTTGCAATTTATTTGGTACTTATTAGTATCTTGTGAAATAATCCTGTAATAATGTGTTGACATTTGTTTTGATAGGATGGGTCACATAGATTGATTTTTGAATATTAACTCAGCACTGTATTCCTGGAATAAAACTTACTTGATCATACTGAATCATCCTTTTTTTATATTTCTGGATTAAATTAGCTAATATTTTCATAAGAATTTTTCTAAGTAGATAAGGGATTTTGGTCTGTTGTTTTTTTTTTTTTTCTATAAACTCTTTTTTTTTCTGATTTGTTTGAGTAGCACTGGCCTTTTAGAATAACTTGGAAAGTCATATATAGAGAGAATTTTTTCCTGTATCTTCTATTTTCTGAAAGAGATTATGTGATCAGCATTCATTCAAGAACATTCTAGAAAACTTGAGGCCTAACCTTTAATGTGTGGAGAAGTTTTGAACAAAGAATTTGTTTCAATAGATTCAGTGTTGTTCAAATAATCTATTACTTCTGAAGTAGGCTTTGATTACTTCTCTTTTATCTTTTTTGTAAGTTATTTTCATCTAATTTACCAAACTCAGTAGCATAAAATTATTTTTTTGTAATATTCTCTTGGTGTCATCAAATGACAGATCTGTTAGATCTGTAGTTATGTGTTCTCTCTGTAGTGATGTGTTCTCTATTATTCATTCCTGAGAAAGGTAATGTGTTTCTTTTTACTCTTTCATTTTGATCAATATAACTGAAGGTTTAAAATATAATTGATCTTTTTTAAAGGACCAGGTTTTGACTAGTTGATATTGTTTATTTTTTTCTGATTAAAATGTTATTGATCTTTGCTCTTATTATTATCATTTTCTTATTATTTCCTAAACGATTATTTAACTTTAATTTGGTCTTCTTTAACTAATTACTTAAAATGAAATACTACATCATTTATCCCCTTACTATTATACATATTTCTTACTAAAAAAATGTCTTGCTAAGCAGTACTTTAGAAGAATACCACATATTTTGATACGTTACACTTGCTTAATTTAATTCAAAATATTTTAAAAATTTCGTCCCTTATTTTTTTATCAGTAGGTTATTTAGTTAATTCCAAATATTTGTAACATTCCAGGTATCTTTCTGTTACTTATTTCCAGTTTAGTTTCATTTAGTTTGAGATTGCCCTTTGTTTGATACTTAAGTATCTTTCAATTTTATTGGAATTTATGGAGCAATATATAGATTCTTTTGAGGATTGTTATGGAGCAATATATAGATTCTTTTGAGGATTGTTCTTGTATACTTAGAAATAATCTACATTCTGTTTTTATTTGAATTGGTCTATAATGTTGTTTTTAATTCTCTTTGTTTATTTTTCCTTATTGTTGCTATTGTTTAGATGTGAGGTGTTCTCTAAATGCTCATGTGTGAGACAATGCAGGGATTGTTTGGAAGTGGAATGGTTGGATTGAATTGTACACTAATCAAGGGTTTAATCCATTCATGTGGATTATCTGGTGGTAACTGTAGGCAGATGGGGAGTGGTTGGCTGGAGGAGGTACATCACTGGGGTCATGTCTGGGGTTTCTATTTTGTCCATGGTAAGCAGAGCTCTTTCCTTCTTGGTTCCCTGGATATTATGTCCTGAATTACTTTCCTGCATCATGCCCTTCCACCATGATGTTCTGCTTCATTTTGGGTCCAGAGCAATGAATTTGCCATTTATCAACTTTGAAACTATAAGCCCAAATAAATTTTTCCTCCTCTGTATTGCTTTTATTAGGTCTTTCAGTCACAGCAATGAAAAAGCTGACAAAACACATGCTGTATTAAGAGAAGGATGATAAGTTCTCCAATTATATTTGTGAATTTGTCTATTAAATTTTCATTTCTTCCAGTTTTTTTTTAAACTGTATTTTTAAAGGCCTTTTATTAGGCTTATAGATATTTAAGGTTTATTAATCACTCTTGACAACTGACCCATTTCTTGTTATGTAATGCCCACCTTTATTCTTAAAAAGTATATATGCACTATCAATTTTGTTTTATATAAATACTGCTATTAAAACTTTCTTATCATTAAACTTTGCATTATTTTTTCCAAACTTTAAGTTTTTTTCCCTCTACATATCTACATATTACAATCTGTTTCTCATAGATAGCATGTACTGAGGCTTTACATTTTTATCAATACTGATTATGTTCAATGTGTTTTTAAAATTCATTTATACTTAATGTAGTTACTGATTTTAATGGAGTTAAACCTATCATCTCATTAGTTTCTACTTACATCATGTGTCTTTTTCTCCCCTACTTCTTTGCCTTTCTTTGAGATTAAGCACTTTTTATTTGACTTTTTAATTTTTTTTAATTATTAGTTTTATCTTTTAAAAAATACTCATTGTTGCTATAGTGCTTACAATATTTATCTTTGACTTACCATATTGTATCTCCAACTAATATTATACCATTTCATATGGAGTATAAGAATTTATTGGCATATATTTTAATTTCAATATTCTTTATGATTTTTGTCACATTTTATTCTCAATGTTATACATTTTCAAAATATTATTTTTTCTGCTATAATCAATTACCTTTTTATATTAGCCCTTAATTTTTCTATTTCTTGATACACACACACACAAACACATATTGTTTTATTTTTGGTACCAGGGATTGAACCAAGGGGCAAACCAAGGGGCCCTTAACCATTAAACAATACCCCTAGATGGTTATTTGTATTTTACTTAGAGACAGGGTCTCATTGAGTTGCTTAGGGCCTTGCTAACTTGCTAAGGCTGGCTTCCAACTCAGGATCCTCCTGTCTCAGTCTCCAGAGCTGCTGGGATTACAGTCATGTGCCACCACACCTGTCTATTTCTTGTGATCTTTAATTCATTGTATTGATTCAGATATTCATTATGTATCATACTGTTTCTGTCAGAAGAATCTTCTTTAATAGTTCTTTTAGTTCAGGTCTATGATAATGATTTCTCTCATTTTTTTTTGTCTAAAATAGTATCATTGCACATTTAATTTTGAAAATCCTTTTCATTGGGTAAAGATTTCTGGATTTATATTTTATAGATATCACTGTCTTCTTCTAGCATGCATAGTTTCTAACAAAAAAGTCTTTGTTCTCTTCAGATATGCTTTCTGCCAAATTGTTTAATAATTTATGAGAATTTAAGCTTTATTCTTTTTATCTGCTTTAATGCTGGCTACCATATCCCTTCAAGGTCTGCCAAATGTGAAAGAGTTCATGTTTTCTAACTCTTCTTCAGTGAGCTCGTCATCCTTTGGAATACAGTCCAGCTGATTATCTTATGAACTTTACTCTCTGATGTGCTCAGCAAAGAGTTCTTATTTTGTAGATTATCCAGCTTTCTGTCATTATCAGTGTGGGAAATATATTCTCTTTCTGCTTTTTTACAATTTAACTATAAGCAAAACTCCAGGAGTTCATATTTGATGGCTTTTTAATCTATCTAATTACAAGGCAAGAATGTCTGCTACACATGAAGAGGTATGGAAAACATTAAGAAATGAAAAAGGCTCGACATAGCCATTTTGGATAAAGGAAGGAAAAACTAGAGCAATGTGAAAATTGCTATGTTTGATGCTGCATATTATGAAGTTGCCATGACACTGCTCTTTATCATTATAAAATTATTTCCATTTAGCTCTATTTTACAGAGGACATAGGGAGAATGAGAGTAGTGAGGAGCACTGGATTAATCTAGGCATGATATTATGAAATATATATTTGGTTTTCAATCCTATTTCCTGCCATGCACACCCAAAATATTCAAAAGGATGTGTCTTTTGGGTTGCCAATGAGTTGACTGATGCCTACCCTCTCCTATTTAGGTTCAGAATGGAAGAAGGTCACTTGAAATACCAAAGCAGGATTAGAGGATTTGGGACTCTCAATCTCTCACTCCAACCTCTTAAGGAGGGTAAAAATACTGAAGGTAAATTTATCACCAATGGCCAGTGATTTAACTAGTTATGCCCATGTAATAATGCATCCCCAAAACACCAAAGGGACAGAGTTGGAGAGCTTGGGTATAGCTGAACACTTGGAGGTGTCATGCCAAGTGAGGTCATGGAAACTGTATCTCTTTCCAGGTTAATTGTCCTGTGCATCTCTTCATCCATACCCTTTGTAACATCCTTTAAAACAAACTGGTAAATATAAGTACTTTTCTGAGTTCTGTGAGCCACTCTAGCAAATTAATCAAATATGAGAAACAGGTTTTAAGGATCCCAATTTATAGCATGTTGATAAGAAGCAATGAGGGATCCGATGCTATCTCTAGGCAGACAGTGTCAGTGTTGAATTTAATTAGAGAACTATTGTGGTGTTGGTGTAGAGGGGAAAAAGTTGTTTTTCTAACACAGGAAGTACCTGTTCATAAGTGAATTTATTATAAATATGGGATTGCAGAACAAGAGAAATAAGAACAACATTTCAATAATTGTTCTATGTAAATGGGATATACTTATTTAAAAATACTAAACTTTATAATGAGCAGAAAAGTTAAATCCAGAGTAATTGTAGGTTAAAACTTATAGATCAAAAAATTCTAAATGTAAATTTAGAAAAACAAATTCATTCATGACTCTAAAGTAAGTCAATTTTTCTTTTTCAAAATATGTTAACATGAAAAATTTATGACATGAGCTTCATTATACTACAAAACCTTTGAATATCAAAAACACAATATGTGTTGAAAACCCTGAGCAGAGAATGATGGTGTACCAGTCGATAACATGATCATTTAAACAAAGCACTGCCATTTACAAGCTGGAAAGCAGGAACTGAGAAAGGTCAGTCATAGATTTGAAGAAGGCATTTCAACATACATAACTCACAAGATTTTGTATTTAGAAATAAAATAACTATAATAGAAATATGTGAGTTGATTTAAGTATCACTGACAAAAGGGTTGTATTCATATAGAAAAGGAATACTGATAGAAATAAATAGATTTTTATATAAATCCTTATCAGTGAGGATATAAGCAAAAGGACAATAAGCATATGAAAAAGTGGTCAAACCCATTAGTAATTACAGGATGCAGAGGAAACCAGAGGAGTGCTTACTTCTACACACCCACCAGAATGATAAATGAAAAAGTGTTGAAAATTAAATGTTGGTAAAAATAGGAAGCAAGGGTATTCGGTTTAAATTTCTAAAACTATTTTAGAAAACTAAAGCATGGAACATCATACGCAGTAACCCTGGAATTCCAAATATATGTCCAGTGGAAACATGTATATATAAGAAGAGACAAGTACAACATTGCTTTCATTTAGAAGCATTATTTGAACTTGCTCAAACTGTAAATGAGGCAATGTTTCTTAATTAGAATAGATAAATAAATTGTAGTATATTTGTAGAATGTGATACTCCTCCGCATTAAAAACGAATAAACTTCTGCAACATGCAGTAATATCAGTACATCTCACCAAATAACACTGAGTGAAAGAAGTCTACCAAAAAAGAAGAAAAAAGAAGAAGGAAGAGGTGGAAAGAAAGAAGGAAGTGAATAAGAGAGGAAAATATACACTATGTGATTCCACATATGCAAAATTTTAAACAGATCAAACTAGTGTTTCCTAGCTGTGACCTCTGGGGAGAGGCGATGAGACATAAAGGAAAATTTGAGGATTGCTGGTAATATTCTATTTATTGACTTGACTATGAATTGTTCAGTTGTTTTCATTATATAATAATTCATTCATCTGTACATTTATGATGTGTAAGCTTTTCTGGATGCTATTTATCGATAAAATTTGACTTAAAATATGATGCATTTCTAAATTGTATGATAAATTAAAATATATGAAAGTCAGGGTAAAATTTCTGGAGATCTACGTGTCACTTAATCCCTCATTATCTACATCCTCTAGGCATAGTTGAGATGGTTTATGGCTTAATTTTTAATCAATATTTTTAATTTTGTTCTTTGCTCTTGTGATCAAATGTGGAGTCAATTACCTTCTGCTCAATGTGCAGTTTATTAAGTCTAGAGATGCTCTTTTCTCAGCATACCTGCTGATTTACAACTCTATTTCATTTTAATAAAATATCAACATTTTACTAATATTTACATAGTCTTTAAGTATAATATAGTATTCTAATATTTATGTAATCTAATCTAATGGCAAAAGTCTGTTTTGTAGTTGGCAGCTGTACCAACATGCAATAATACAAAATATTCATGTCTTAGCTGTTACATAGGATTTAGTATATGAAAATCGCTCCAATAATATAAATGTATAACTTGCTATAATGTGAGTTATTCAATGGCAGAATACACTAAAATTAAGGACCTTTAGTGTATTGTAAATCATCTTATAATAAATTTTACTGGAATATCTACATGAACTAGAATATTTATCTGACCCAATGCCTGATACGCTTTTTTATATTTTGTCTAAATAAGTCTTTTAAGCATTAGAGTTTTCTGTGTCTGTGATGAATAAGTGTTATTCTATAAAGAAAATTGAGGTGTTCCTAAATTTCCCCAATCCTCTAGTTACTGAAAATTAACACTTTGTTCAGAATTGAGATGACCTTGAGTATCTAAAAAAATAACACATATGATCATTTTTTAAATTTTAATCTTCAAGTAGGAGAAATAAGTTTATAATTTTTAACATTACCTGATCCATGTCATTATTGTGTTCGATAAAATGTAATAAAAATTATACAAAGTAAAGTCCTGCTTAATGGAGTAGCATCCTGAGTTGGTTTTAGCCTCTCTGGGTTTAGCAAATGTTAAAAGTGACTGTCTCTTTTGAGTTCCTTGTGCTCTTCAGTCTGTTAATATTATTTTCACTAATAAGATTTTTACTACAGTGACTATGTTCCTCTAATTCATTTCTTCTTTCAGTTTTACATCTTAAAAGTTAAACTCTCCCACTTCTCTTTCTCTTGCTCAAAACACACATACACATACATGCACACACACACACACACACACACACACATATTTATTTCAAGTAAATATTTTCCACTTTGTGATTCTATTTTTATTTTTCTGTCTCAATTTTTTGTTGGGGTCTGTAATGAGATTGGCCAGTAAACTTTTTTCCCTATATCTGAACATATTATTTCATGAATAATTTTTGCATATCCTCTTCCCACCCTTGTTTTGCAACATTGCCTTTACATAAAAATAGATATATCTTCCTGCTTCTAGGATTTGGGATTTCTTTCCATTGATTTGTTTTATTTGGGGTTAAATATATCAATTTCAATTATTTTTTTCTTTGAATTGTATCTTCATATTTTCTTACTTGTTGTTGGATTCAAAATCTTCTGACTGAGTTCTTCAACTTTAATAATAAACTTTAGAATTATCTGATCTGAGTCTTATAGGATGGCAAAGATTGAAGAAAGAAGATGGTAGAGTGAATGCCAGGCACAGGCAGCCATGTGTGTGGGCACCAATGTGAGAAAGCAGGGAGCTTCCCTGAACTGCAAATGGTATATTGTGCTTGGACTAGATGGTTTAGCTAGGTGAGGATCCAAGGTGGTGCTGGATAGATGGTCAGGAGCCTGTCATAACAAAATCTGTAGAGATGTTATGCTGATGTTAATGAGTAGTTTTGAGTGAGAGATGAATAGATTTGCATTTCTGTAAAGCTTACCTTGATTATAGCAGAAAATGAATAAACAGAAGTAAGACAGAATATTGCTGTAATCAACACAAGAAATGATTAAGACCTGTACTGTGTCAGTGTGGTTGAAAAGGAGAGTATAGAGTTTTAAGAAAGTACTAGAAGGAAGAAATCCAGAAGGTGAAATGGCATTGCATTATCAATGATTGCAGGGAGGGGTGAGAAGGGCCAAGATCGGAGGAATGAGCACTCACTTTCAAGTTCCTGTAGAGATAGTGAAGAAAGGTGCAGCTAAAAACCTGAGTGAGGTCCTGTCCATAGAAATACATACTGAAAAGAAACTTTTTAAAAAAAAAAAATTTAGTTGTAAATGGACACAATAACTTTATGTTGTTTATTTAGTTTAGTTTTTTGGTTTTTTTGTTTGTTTGTTTTTGTTTTTTTAATGTGATTCTGGGGATTGAACCCAGTGCCTCACGCACGCTAGGCAAGCACTCTACTACTGAGCCACAACCCCAGCCCTTGAAGAGGAATTTTGAATTCCAGTCATCCAATGGGTTGAAACACATAGAATATTGTTAATTCATATTAGAAACTCAGGAGAACTATACAGACTAATGATCTACATTTACGGATTACCTGTGTACACGGAGAAAATGGATGATATTGATTTTATTTTGAGAAAGTAGCAAAAAGTGACTAGAAAACAGAGGAAGAAATCACAGGATCAACAACACAATTGCAACACCGAAAGAGTGATGGCAAAAAAAATCATAAATAAAGTTAATGAAGAAAGGGAGAGGGAGCCACAGAAAACAGCAACAATAAGAGCATCCTGGAAGACTGGGCCATTTCAGGAAGGTGTAACAGACAACTAACACTTTCGAATGTTCCAGAGTCAGAAGACATTAGTAAAAATATATACCCACCAGCTTCTTCATCTGGAACTTCATTGACCAGTTTTGTGAGAAGAACTTCAGAGAATTGGGTAAAAAGGAGGAACTCATGGTGTTCTGGAAAGGATCAATAGGAATTGCAATCACGCCTCCATTCACTCTATAGACATACATATTTTGAGTACAGCCCTGGGCATGTGCCTACAGCAGTAAGCTGGACTGCACTGAAGGGAAGGGGCAAGATTTTAAATATGGAAGATTTGATGAGATTGTTAATATGACAGACTTGAATATGTTCCATGTTCCAGAGAAGGAGGAGTCTGATGCAAGAGAAGCAAAGATACAGCCAAGAGAGTCTGACTGATGCAGGAAAGTATTAAGGTGAAAGAAAGATTTGAATTGGGCTAGAGGCATATAGCTCTTCTACCAAATTGGACGACAGCAAAAATAAGGGAAATCAATCTACTTAATGTTATAATGAGCTCTCAAGTATTTCAAGTCTTTGTTTATTGACATCTATTTTTTCCATAACATAGGTGACTGTGTCAAGAAAAGAAAAGAGAAAATTCAAAGTGATTAGAGACACACAATGATTGCCAAGTATGATTAAGGCCTAGCTGAAAAAGGAGGCAGTGTGTTTGTAACAATAGAGGGAGAAACTTATCATTTGGTATTATTATTCATTTCCACACATTTCTATTTTTATCCTGGGCTTTAAAATGTTTTCCTAACATAAAATGTGTTTGGTAGGCATGCCCAAAAAACACTCCCTGTAAGTCCTACTATCAAATTCAGTTAACTGATTTTCTTCCCTAAAACATGCTTTACTGAAAAGATTGTTTTAATGAGACAATGCAAATAATTATGATTACATCAATGTTTCATTTCTGTTACAGGAAAAACATTATTTACAGAGCAAGAAAGACTGAGTCCTATCTTTAGGTATCATATCAAATTTCTTGATAGAAAACATTTTCATAAATAATCTCATTATCTACAATCAATAGGTAATAAATTACTGTGAAGGCCTGAATTTTATATTTCATAAGGTCCTTTAAGTTTAAACATAAATGTTTCATTGCAAGTGAGAGAAATAAAATGACATATTGGAAGAGTAACTAAGATAGCCAGAAATTTTCCTATTGTACCTACAGTTTAAGGGTCTTAGTTCAAACAAACAAATAAAATCCTATGCAAGGTTCTCATTTTAGGGGGAAAAAAATCTTCCACGTTTATTCTCCTACAGGAGATTTTTTGCTCATAAATAATAGTGCATTGTAATGTTTAGTGAAACAATGGCTTTTAATTGAACTATATTTTATTCTGATTATATTTTATATTTCTGATATGTTTTATACATAAGTTCTTTGGTTTTTTATATTTATCTTTAAGTTGTCATTGGACACAATATTTTTATTTTATTTATTTATTTTTATGTGGTACTGAGGATCTAACCCAGGACCTTGCACATGTTAGGCGAGTGCTGTAGTGCTGAGCCACAATACCAGCCCTATACATAAGATCTTGAAATAATAAGTCTATACATGAAAACTTCTTGCCTAATTACTTTTACATGCATTTTTTTTGTTAATACTATCTGAATTCGGTCAGTGTAAAAATTATTATTGATTAGGTACATAGCTATGCCTCATTCAAACTAAGGAATCTTTTTCCCAAGTCTCTCCTCTGTTGAACTACCATTAACATGACGAATTTGAGAACTTCCTCACTTCCAGATCATTTGGTGTATTGCATTGGCAGGAACTTAAGCAGGACCAGTGCCCTCTTCCTTTTAAGAAGGAAATGATCCATGATGAAGAGATAATGCCTGAGTAGTGCTTCATTTCTGAAAAAAATATCAATACAATAGGCCCCTGGGTTTTTAGATATCATGTTCCAAACTATGCTATATAAATTAAAGTTTGAATTGCATGGTTTGCTCTATGTGTTTTCCTATTGTCTTCAATCATTCTCTTAAAGCTTTGGCAGCATGTGAAAGAAGTATCACCCAGATACAGTAAGATCACCCAGGGAGCCAGCTTGAGCATGCAACTTCCGTGTGTTCAAAATCAGAGTTAATTACTAATGTAATGAACAAGAAGAGCGGCCTCAGGTAGCCTTGGGAAATCAGATCAACTCCCTCAGAATCCAGGGACAAATAGATGAAAAGGAAGCTCAGTCCTGGGTCAGAGGTGGAGGTGAGTCATAAAAAAATATTTATTTTACAGCATTTGTTTCAATGGTCTGCCTGCTGACAGCATGAGTAAGTCTATCTTTGCTCTTTCACCTGAGGGCCACATGAACACAGTTATCTTCCCCAAACATTTAGCATTAAATATTACACAAATGAAGGAATAATCAGACTCACTAGTTTCTGTACACACAGTGATTTGCAGGGGTTGGATAGTGATGGTTGGTCTGTGTGCTTAAGTTCTTCAGACAGCTTCCTTTGATAATTTTTGTCATTGAGAAATCCTACTCAGGTTTTTAGTATACCAACCTTGGAAACCAAAGTTATTCCTTCTTCCTAGAAATTGGATGTTTGTGGCTACTTTCTAGCATTTTGATTAAGAGTATAAATAGATTCTACAATTTTCAGAAATTACTCACTGGGTATGACGGGAGTCTATACACTCTAAAGACTATATAAAGGCAGCTCCTTCATTTAGCATTGAGTCCTCTGCCTAGAGGAAAAAGATGGTCACAGAACTAATTTCCCTGCTCTTGTATTTGCAATTTGACAGTGACCTCAGTAGAACATCTCTTGACTATTTACAAGAATTTCTTAATATCTTCATTCAAACTTTACCATTTAACTATAAAAATTCAAGGCTGTCGTGGGAAATATTAACAAAATATTTCTTTTTTATTTTATCACTTTTGTATTTCCAAGTGAAAAACATGTTAACCAATGAACTTGACCCAAAGGTCAGAGGAAATAGCATTTATTTGGGAAACAAAGAATTGCAATTCAGAGACACTGAATCTAAATAGTCCTGAATAGTATTCTGTTAGACAAGCACAGGGGATTTCAACAAAAAGCAGTTTTCAGAGGCAGTTCATTAGCTGGGCAGAAATTCTAGAGGGCAAGCTTATTATGATTGGTTAGTTAATTAGGCTACTCCCAGTTGAGAGATGCTGGAGGCTGGTGTATATTGACTTGAGTTGTTTATCCAAGGCTGTGGCTTGACCTTCTCCAGGGGTGTAGGCAATCCTCTAACTATCTCCTGACTCTACTTTAGAAGGCCTCACTCTGATTTCATTTTCTTTCACAAGGATATAATATCTCCTTTAAAATGTAGTTTCTCAACTTCTACAAATATAGGAATTAATCTCAAATATTGATTCGAACATAATTTATTCCCTATTGAAACAGATTTTTTTAAAAAAATTATTTCTTCTCTCTCTCTCCTGTCCTTCCTTTTCTCCTTTCTTTCTTCCTTCCTTCCCCTCTCTCTTATTTTTTCTTTAGTCCTCTCTCCTTCCTATCTTTGAGTCTTTCTATATGTGCAGATAGTTACTGAAAACATCTAGGAAATTGTCAGGCAAAATACATTCCTTCCAAACCCATATAACCCTGGAAAACTCCAGTTGAGACCTAGTCTTAATTTAGCAGGATATGATCAATCTCTCTGCTTGGAAATGCTTGAAATGAATGCATATACTAGTTATATAAATAACAAAACCATTTAAAATTGAAGCAGGAAATAGCCATAAAACTCTGCTTTCTCTTGTGTGATTTAGGGTTCAGTTATCAAGTACATGTCTGTCCTTTCTTCCTTCCAGTATATCCTCACACACCAATTCTGATTCAAACTCAAAGTAATGCTAAGAAGTAAACTAAGAGGAAGGACATGGTGATATTGAAATTTATAATAAGATATATATTTTGGTTTTCTCCCCAGTTCCTGGCACAGAGCTCCTAAATCCCTTGTAGTTTTCTAAATGGTAGGAGTATAATGTGCACCTTTTGTTCTCATATTCGTCTTTTTTTTCAGAGTGCACAGCTCTAATTCATTGGAATTTTCTTAGTAATAGGAATATCTTTTTTCCCAATGAGCTGACTCTTGAGGGCTTCCGAATGGGGGCTGGTTATCAGAGACACCATGCTATGATTTAGAAGTGTGGAACATTCAGCCCCTCCACCCCCTCCATCTTCCAGGAAGTGGAGAAAGGCTCAAGTTTGAGTTAATGATCCATTGTAATCCCATGATGAAGCCTCCATGAAAATCCTCGCACTATGGAAGCCAGAGCTTCTGGATTGAAAAACACATCTGCTGGGAGGGACAGTAAACCCAATTCCACAGGCACAGAGACTTCTTAACCAGATCTTTCCAGACTCATCCTCTGTATCTCTTCATCTTGCTCTTCATTGGGATTCCCCATAATATCTACTGTAATGAAATAGTAAATGTATGTGTGTGAACTGTTTCCCTGAGTATAGCAAGTTAATAGAATCCAGAGAGAGGTGTGAGAATCCCAGATTTATAACCAGTTATACAGCCAGTCGTAAGGCCCTGACTGATAAATGGCATCTGATGTAGGAGGGAAAGTATTTTGGGTTTTCAT
Source organism: Marmota monax (assembly GCF_021218885.2). Lineage (NCBI taxonomy): Eukaryota > Metazoa > Chordata > Mammalia > Rodentia > Sciuridae > Marmota > Marmota monax. The sequence goes on from NW_026693250.1 coordinate 22,360, forward strand.
ATAGAAACCAGATTTTCTTTTTTCTTATGGTGGTTATTTTGATCTTCTTTGTCGTTTGCATACAGAAATGTTTTATCAGAAAGCGTATTTTTGTAACAGTTGCTCTTGAACTGCTGAGACTCAAAAGTGTATGCTCAGTTCATCTGTTGATCAATGGATATACCATTTTTTTTAATACATAGCTCCTTGGGAGGAGAAGTTGGTTTGTATGTATGATTCCCAGCCTTCCCCCAGTTCAACACTTCATCTCTCAGTATTACTGTTAGTGGGTTTATGACTTATCTGTAGACCAGTCAGCATATATGAAGTATTCAATGAGGGAAACACCTTGAAGAACAACAACAACCACCAAAAATAAATAAATAAATAAAAAGGTGAGGGGATCCATTATGCCTTAGATTTGAGTTGCTGCTTTTTAGTAACTGAAATGAAGGAACATGGGGAAAATAAACCTATTATTTACAGATGAAGGATGAATGAATCAGGTAAAAACATAGCTTAGATGATGAAGATCATAGGATATAAAAAGAAGAGTAGAACTCCTTTTGGATTCTGTTTGTTATAGGGAAATTAAGACTTGACTGTTGTGAAGGAAGTTTAAGGTATTTCATAGGGAAAAAAATGTTTCTGATGTGTAGGGTATGTAAAGGGTATGGACAATTAAAGGTACAATATTTGAGACCTGCTAACACAGGTTATTTTATTTCACTAAGTTGCCCAGGTTGATTTTGAGGTTGTGAATCTCCTGCCTTCACTCTAGAGTGGCTGATTATAGACAGGAGTCATTGCACCTGGCTTGTTGTTTTCCATTTGACCTTAACTGTTGAAGCATATGATGATGTCCTTGTTTTGTTTGAAGTTTTCATAATATTAGTAACTCCTTTATGGAGTAATACCCAAAGTTCACCTTCCCAGATGTCATTAAAGGACATTTGTTCTCTGCTATGTATTATGACAGAAGCTAGTCTCTTTATGTGTTTCTCAAATTCATTCTACTTGGCTTTATAAATAATGATCCGTTTTATGTATTTGTAATGGATTTTTTTTATTATTATTATTTTTTTTAAATTTTTTTATTGTTGGCTGTTCAAAACATTACATAGTTCTTGATATATCATATTTCACAATTTGATTCAAGTGGGTTATGAGCTCCCATTTTTACCCCATATACAGATTGCAGAATCACATCAGTTACACATCCATTGATTTACATATTGCCATACTAGTGTCTGTTGTATTCTGTTGCCTTTCCTATCCTCTACTATCCCCCCTCCCCTCCCCTCCCCTCTTCTCTCTCTGTTCCCTCTACTGACATTCGTTTGTCCCCCTTATATTATTTTTCCCTTTCCCCTCATTTCCTCTTGTATGTACTTTTGTATAACCCTGAGGGACTCCTTCCATTTCCATGCATTTTCCCTTCTCTCTCCCTTTCCCTCCCACCTCTCATCCCTGTTTAATGTTAATCTTCTTCTCATGCTCTTCGACCCTACTCTGTTCTTAGTTACTCTCCTTATATCAAAGAAGATATTTGGCATTGTTTTTTAGGGATTGGCTAGCTTCACTTAGCATAATCTGCTCTAATGCCATCCATTTCCCTGTAAATTCTATGATTTTGTCATTTTTAAATGCAGAGTAATACTCCATTGTGTATAAATGCCACATTTTTTTTATCCATTCATCCACTGAAGGGCATCTAGGTTGGTTCCACAGTCTAGCTATTGTGAATTGTGCTGCTATGAACATCGATGTAGCAGTGTCCCTGTAGCATGCTCTTTTTAGGTCTTTAGGGAATAGACCGAGAAGGGGAATAGCTGGGTCAAATGGTGGCTCCATTCCCAGCTTTCCAAGAAATCTCCATACTGCTTTCCAAATTGGCTGCACCAATTTGCAGTCCCACCAGCAATGTACAAGTGTACCCTTTTCCCCACATCCTCGCCAGCACTTGTTGTTGTTTGACTTCATAATGGCTGCCAATCTAACTGGAGTGAGATGGTATCTTAGGGTGGTTTTGATTTGCATTTCTCTGACTGCTAGAGATGGTGAGCATTTTTTCATGTACTTGTTGATTGATTGTATGTCCTCCTCTGAGAAGTGTCTGTTCAGGTCCTTGGCCCATTTGTTGATTGGGTTGTTTGTTCTCTTATTGTCTAATTTTTGGAGTTCTTTGTATACTCTGGATATTAGGGCTCTATCTGAAGTGTGAGGAGTAAAGATTTGTTCCCAGGGTGTAGGCTCCCTATTTACCTCTCTTATTGTATCTTTTGCTGAGAAAAAACTTTTTAGTTTGAGTAAGTCCCATTTGTTGATTCTAGTTATTAACTTTTGTGCTATGGGTGTCCTATTGAGGAATTTGGAGCCGGACCCCACCAACTGTAGATCGTAGCCAACTTTTTCTTCTATCAGTCGGCATGTCTCTGATTTGATATCAAGCTCCTTGATCCATTTTGAATTCACTTTTGTGCATGGCGAGAGAAAGGGATTCAGTTTCATTTTGTTGCATATGGATTTCCAGTTTTCCCAGCACCATTTGTTGAAGATGCTATCCTTCCTCCATTGCATGCTTTTAGCCCCTTTATCAAATATAAGATAGTTGTAGTTTTGTGGATTGGTTTCTGTGTCCTCTATTCTGTACCATTGGTCCACCCGCCTGTTTTGGTACCAGTACCATGCTGTTTTTGTTACTATTGCTCTGTAGTATAGTTTGAAGTCTGGTATCGCTATACCGCCTGATTCACACTTCCTGCTTAGCATTGTTTTTGCTATTCTGGGTCTTTTGTTTTTCCATATGAATTTCATGATTGCTTTCTCTATTTCTACAAGAAATGCCGTTGGGATTTTGATTGGCATTGCATTAAACCTATAGAGAACTTTTGGTAATATCGCCATTTTGATGATGTTAGTTCTGCCTATCCATGAACAGGGTATATTTTTCCATCTTCTAAGATCTTCTATTTCTCTCTTTAGGGTTCTGTAGTTTTCATTGTATAAGTCTTTCACCTCTTTTGTTAGGTTGATTCCCAAGTATTTTATTTTTTTTGAAGATATTGTGAATGGAGTGGTTGTCCTCATTTCCATTTCAGAGGATTTGTCGCTGATATACAGGAATGCCTTTGATTTATGCGTGTTGATTTTAAATCCTGCCACTTTGCTGAATTCATTTATTAGCTCTAATAGTTTCTTTGTAGACCCTTTTGGGTCTGCTAGGTATAGAATCATGTCATCTGCAAATAGTGATAATTTAAGTTCTTCTTTTCCTATTTTTATGCCTTTAATTTCTTTCGTCTGTCTAATTGCTCTGGCCAGTGTTTCGAGAACTATGTTGAACAGAAGTGGTGAGAGAGGGCATCCCTGTCTTGTTCCAGATTTTAGAGGGAATGCCTTCAATTTTTCTCCATTCAGAATGATGCTAGCCTGAGGCTTAGCATAGATTGCTTTTACAATATTGAGGTATGTTCCTGTTATCCCTAGTTTTTCTAGAGTTTTGAACATAAAGGGATGCTGTACTTTGTCAAATGCTTTTTCCGCATCTATCGAGATGATCATATGATTCTTATTTTTAAGTCTATTGATGTGGTGAATAACATTTATTGATTTCCGTATATTGAACCAGCCTTGCATCCCAGGGATGAATCCTACTTGATCATGGTGCACAATTTTTTTGATAAGTTTTTGTATCCGAGTGGCCAGAATTTTATTGAGGATTTTTGCATCTAGGTTCATTAGAGATATTGGTCTGTAGTTTTCTTTCTTTGAAGTGTCTTTGTCTGGTTTAGGTATCAGGGTGATGTTGGCCTCGTAGAATGAATTTGGAAGTTCTCCCTCTTTTTCTATTTCCCGAAGTAGCTTGAAAAGTATTGGTATTAGTTCCTCTTTAAAGGTTTTGTAAAACTCTGCTGTATACCCATCCGGTCCTGGGCTTTTCTTAGTTGGTAGTCTTTTGATGGTTTCTTCTATTTCCTCAATTGATATTGGTCTGTTTAGGTTGTCTATATCCTCCTGACTCAATCTGGGCAGATCATATGACTTAAGAAATTTATCTATGCCTTCACTCTCTTCTAATTTATTGGAGTATAAGGATTCAAAATAATTTTTGATTATCTTCTGTATTTCTGAAGTGTCTGTTGTGATATTGCCTTTTTCATCCCGTATGTTAGTAATTTGAGTTCTCTCTCTTCTTCTCTTTGCTAGCATGGCTAAGGGTCTGTCGATTTTGTTTATTTTTTCAAAGAACCAACTTTTAGTTTTGTCAATTTTTTCAATTGTTTCTTTTGTTTCGATTTCATTAATTTCAGCTCTGATTTTAATTATTTCTTGCCTTCTACTTCTTTTGCTGTTGTTTTGCTCTTCTTTTTCTAGGATTTTGAGAGGAAGTATGAGATCATTTATTTGTTGTTTTTTTCTTTTTTTAAGGAATGAACTCCAAGCAATGAATTTTCCTATTAGAACTGCTTTCAATGTGTCCCATAGATTCCGATATGTTGTGTCTGTGTTTTCATTAATCTCTAAGAATTTTTTAATTTCTTCCTTGATGTCTTCTATAACCCATTGATCATTCAGTAACCTATTGTTCATTCTCCAAGTGATGTATTCTTTTTCCTTCCTTCTTTTATCGTTGATTTTCAGTTCCATTCCATTATGATCAGATAGGATGCATGGTATTATCTCTACTCCTTTATATTGTCTAAGAGTTTCCCTGTGACATAATATATGATCTATTTTTGAGAAGGATCCATGTGCTGCTGAGAAAAAAGTGTAACTGCTTGATGTTGGGTGGTATATTCTATATATGTCAGTTAAGTCTAGGTTATTAATTGTGTTATTGAGTTCTATAGTTTCCTTATTCAACTTTTGTTTGGAAGATCTGTCCAGTGGTGATAGAGGTGTGTTGAAGTCTCCCATGATTATTGTATGGTGGTCTATTAGACTCTTGAACTTGAGAAGAGTTTGTTTGATGAACATAGCTGCACCATTGTTTGGGGCATATATATTTATGATTGTTATGTCTTGTTGGTGTATGGTTCCCTTGAGCAGTATGTAGTGTCCCTCTTTATCCCTTTTGATTAACTTTGGCTTGAAATCTATTTTATTTGATATGAGTATGGATACTCCTGCTTGTTTCTGAAGTCCATATGAGTGATATGATTTTTCCCAACCTTTCACCTTCAGCCTATGTATGTCTTTTCCTATCAAATGCGTCTCCTGTAGGCAGCATATTGTTGGGTCTTGTTTTGTGATCCATTCTACTAGCCTGTGTCTCTTAATTGGTGAGTTTAAGCTATTAACATTTAGCGTTATTATTGAGATATGGGTTGTTCTTCCAGCCATATTTGTTTATTTATGTTACTAAACATGGTTTGTTTTCCTCTTTGATTATTTTCCCCCCTTTAGTGTCCTACCTCCCACTGTTGGTTTTCATTGTTATTTTCCATTTCCTCTTCCTGTAATGTTTTGCCAAGGATGTTTTGAAGAGATGGTTTTCTAGCTGCAAATTCTTTTAACTTTTGTTTATCGTGGAAGGTTTTAATTTCATCTTCCACCCTGAAGTTTAATTTTGCTGGAAACACAATTCTTGGTTGGAACCCATTTTCTTTCAGTGTTTGAAATATGTTATTCCAGGATCTTCTAGCTTTCAGAGTCTGTGTTGAAAGATCAGCTGTTATCCTGATTGGCTTACCCCTAAATGTGATCTGCTTCCTTTCTCTTGTAGCTTTTAAAATTCTTTCCTTATTCTGTATGTTGGGCATCTTCATTATAATGTGTCTAGGTGTGGGTCTCTTATGATTTTGCACATTCGGCGTCCTGTAGGCTTCTAGGATTTGGGGTTCTGTCTCATTCTTCAAGTCTGGGAAGTTTTCTCGTATTATTTCATTGAATAGATTGCTCATTCCTTTGGTTTGAAACTCTGTCCCTTCCTGTATCCCAATGACTCTTAAATTTGGTCTCTTGATGTTATCCCATATTTCTTGGATGTTCTGCTCATGGTTTCTTAACATTCTTGCTGAGCTGTCTATGTTCTTTTCAAGTTGAAATACTTTATCTTCATTGTCTGATGTTCTGTCTTCTAAGTGTTCTACTCTGCTGGTAGTATTCTCAATTGAGTTTTTAAGTTGGCTTATTGCTTCCTGCATTTCTAGGATTTCTGTTTGTTTGTTTTTTATAACCTCTATTTCCCTGTATAGTTGATCTTTTGCTTCTTGGATTTGTTTATGTAATTCATTGTTGAAGTGATCTTTCATTGTCTGATTTTGCTGTCTGATGTCTTCTTGAGACTCCAGATCATCTGAAGCATGTATATCCTGAATTCTTTATCTGACATTCCATCTGCTGCAGCTATTACCTCTTCTAACGTTGAGTTGACCTGCAATGCTTGTGGTCCTTTCTTTCCTTGTCTCTTCATACTGTTCGCGTTCCTTTCTACTTGGTGAAACTGTTGTGCTATTGAATTTTCCCCCTATATATTTATATTGGTCTTGTATAGTTGCAAAGTCTCCCTCGCAGGTGCGGGCAGCGGCTCTGTCCCTCTGCGGGCCGCTAGGCTTGTTCTGTCAGTGGTCACAGTTCTGTCTACTTTGCAGGCGCAGGCAGCGGCACTGCCCCTCTGCCAGCCTCTGGGGCTGTACTGCCAGTGGGTCGCAGGTCTGCCTACCTTGCAGGCGCCGGGGGGGGGGGCGGCTCTACCCTTCCTCAGGCCACTGGGCCTGTTCTGTCTCTCGGTTGCGGGTCTGGCCTGTTTTGATGGTGGTCACAGTTCCGTCTACCTTGCAGGCGCGGGGGGGAGGGGGCGGCTCTGCCTCTCAGCAGGCCGCTGCTCCTCTTCTGCCGGTGGGTCACAGGCCCGCCTACCTTGCAGGAGTGATTGGAAGCTCTGTTCCGCCGTGGGCCACTGGGCCTTTTGTGTTGGTGGTCACAGTTCCACCTACCTGGCAGGCGCGGGGGGTGGGGGGCGGCTCTGCCCCTCAGCAGGCCTCTGGGCCTGCTCTGTGCGTGGTCACAGTTCCCTCTACTTTGCCGGTGCAGGGGGAGGGGGCGGCTCTGCCTCTCAGCAGGCCACTGCTCCTCTTCTGCCGGTGGGTCGCAGGCCCGCCTACCTTGCAGGAGTGATTGGAAGCTCTGTCCCGCCGTGGGCCACTGGGCCTTTTCTGTCCGTGGTCACAGTTCCACCTACCTGGCAGGCGCGGGGGGTGGGGGGTGGCTCTGCCCCCCAGCAGGCCGCTGGGCCTGCTCTGTGCATGGTCACAGTTCCCTATACTTTGCCGGCACAGGGGGAGGGGGCGGCTCAGCCTCTCAGCAGGCCACTGCTCCTCTTTTGCTGGTGGGTCGCAGGCCAGCCTACCTTGCAGGAGTGATTGGAAGCTCTGTCCCGCCGCGGGCCACTGGGCCTTTTCTGTCGGTGGTCACCGTTCCACCTACCTGGCAGGCCCGGGGGGTGGGGGGGCGGCTCTGCCCCTCAGCAGGCCGCTGGGCCTGCTCCTGTAATGGATTTTTTAAAAAAAGCTATTATTTTTCCAATCAAGTGGTCTGCAACTTTAGGAAGATTTTTGCCTTAAGAGTTCATGGCCCCATAAGATGGTGTTATATAGTATAGTAGATACTATTAATTGCTTTCCAAATTTTGGATCCACTTCCTTGTAGGAACATTTATTTTCAAGTCAGCATTGAAGATATGTAGTCATATAATCAATTGAGAGCAAACCAAAATAATGTGCCAAAATAATGTGATAGAGGGTGAGAAGGGCTATTTGAGCCTAGTCCTTAAAGTGTCCCTGTAGGCTTATCATGTTCTTTACCCTCTATGGCAAGGTGCAATGGAGGTTGACTTCAGAAATCACATATGACAGATGATGGAATATCTGTTAACCCAGATCCCAGAGACTGCACAAAGATGTTGCTCTCCATGGACTTTTCCAGCTACCATTACATGAGTAAAACAATTTCTTTATGTTTGGACCTTTTAAATATTTGGAAACTATTTGTTAGAGAGTAATTGGTTTACCACAGCTAATAAGTATAGTCAACATTTGGTTTATTCTATTGTGGATAATACAAATATGGTTTGTAAAAGAATTTCAAGCCCAGTGCAGTGCAGTTCACCTATAATACCAGCAACTCAGGAGGCTCACTGAGGCAGGAGGATAACAAGTTCCAGGTCAGCCTCAGCAACTTAGCTAGACTCTGTCTCAAAATAAAAATAAAAAAGACTGGGGATATGGTTCAATGGAAAAGTTCTCCTAGGTACAATCCCCAGTACCAAAGAAACAAAATAAAATAAATTCACAGAAAGATAGATTTAATCCTAAACTTTATAGTTAACGAAGCTTAAAAAATACAAAAATTGAAGGGTAGTTGGGCTTACATAATTATTTAAACATTTGACATGTATGCAACATAGTTGGGTACATTCAGATGATTAATGACTATCAATAATTCTTAATTAAAGTCTGTTTGGTTGAAAATAATATTTAAAATATTTATAAGTATGATTACCAATCTCATTTTAATTTTTATTATCCTTATATTTTCTGAGAACTAAGAAAATTAAGGGGAGAAGGGTAGGGGAAATAGAGGTTGAATAACAGACAACAAAATATTGTTAGAAAGGAGGAGTAATACACTATAACATTGTAGGGTGATTGTAGTTTACTCAGCTTATTATATATTTTATGATAAAGTAGAATTTTGAAGTCTCCAGACACCAAGAAATGATAAATGTGTAACAAGATAAAATATTAATGAAACTTTTTGATTACATGTTATAAAAATGTACTGAATAATATCTTTTCACATAAATATGTAGTTATTGTGTGTCAATTAAGAAATAAAACTGAAATTCTAAAAGTAAAGGAATTCTTTCATCATAATTTTAAAATATTTTGAATAATTTTTTTTATAATTGCTTTAAAAATGTAACTTCATTGTGTGGACTATAGTTCTCACCTTCTTAGAAAGTAAGTTATTCTGAGTAATTAACCAGAATTGCTTCAGATTTATATACCAGAACATGATTTGTGTATTCCATAGTTAATTAGTCAGTACCCTTTTGAAATCTGTTAAAAATGAAAAAAAAAATTAAATCCGAGATGTTGAAGGAATAATTAGACTTCCAGTAGATTTCAAAGCTACCTCTACCTCTTTAAATATTAAAATGAGAATGTCAATAGTGTTATATCATGATATCAAGTTCTCATTCATAACTTCAGCCAATAAAATATTAAGAACTTGTCTTTTAAACTGTTTTCCTCAAACTTCTTTAATGGTTTTGAAAATGTACACAGTTTTTCTTGCATTTTTCCCCCATGTACAAATGATGAACATGTGGAGGAATAGAATTTAGTTCAGAGAGATATTGGGTTTTCATAGAATCTTTGACAGCTGGATCGAAAAATATCTTTCCTAAGGAATTTTAAAGCTAGCCTTACTTAAGGTGGCTTTTTATTTTTATTTATTTTTGGGGTGTGTGTGGTCCTGGGGATTGAACCCAGGGCCTTGTGCATGCAAGGCAAACACTCTACCAATTGTGCGATAAACCAGCCCCTGAAGGTGGCTTTTTGTGGTGGTTGTCTTCATTGCTAGTGTTTTTTGGTTGGTTTGGTTTGGTTCGTAAGCAGAGGTCCCAGATGATGAATGCAGTGGCCTATAATATTTTGGGATCTCTATATTTAGACATAGATCAGACAGAGTTGTAAAATTTCATTTTGGAATAGTAGCCGATCAAATTTTTAACATCAATTAGGAATGCTAGAATATAAACACATTTCATTTTAAGATTTTAATGATAAGCTTTTTCCAAAAATAACTGTATATGTATGCATGTATGTGTGTATTTATTTGGGTTGGCCTTCATCTCAAGGATTTTATTGAATTTTTCCCCAGCATTTATTCCCTATTGTGTGAGGGTTATTTCCTATTCACTTCTTGGGGAATTATTTCTCCTTTTTTTGGTATTGTATCTTCCTTGTACTAATATTGATTATACAATTGATCAAGTTAAACTTCACTAATGATTGTAACCTGATTTCCACAAATTGCTGAAGACACATCTGTAATACATTTTTTCAAATACATAGCCAAACTCTTAACAGTGAAGTCATCTTAAATCTATCTTGCAATATTTTTATTCATGTTGCTTGCCATTCATTTTAATGGATTCTTATATACACAATATCAGACCTAAACCACTTGTCATTTTTTCATTCTAAAGCAGATAAAGAAAATGTGAATGCAACTAAGCAATGAATCATGTAGTCATCACTGTGATTCTGGCATTCATCCTTAACAATAGAAATGTAATTGTTTCTTCTCTGTCCAGTGTTACTGATAAAAAAAAGTATGAATTTCCCATTTCATTTTTCTTTTTGTCCAATGCAAAACACTGTTTAATATTACAATTGAAAGAAAAAAATATATGCAAAAACATTGGAACTCTCAGTTGAAGTTTGTGCTAGGAGAGAGATTGTAGATGGTTAAAATAAAACGATCATGGAAGAATTCAAAACGTTGCAATCAAAGCAAAGCATTATTTTGGTCACTGTAATTTCCAATAATTCACAACACAGATTGTATACTGTAAGGAAGGTAACTGGTCATGTTTTTTGTTTAGAGAAGCTTTTAAATTTAATATATATATTGTATGCCGCCGTTTACTAGGTAATAGATTTGAAGTGCTTCAGTGTGCATTATGTATTTTAATTTTTTGAGCGCTTGGGATGAGTAACACTTTTATATAGTACTATTGATACTTAAATTGTAGGTAAATAGTAAGATCACTCTCATGTTAAATGTGAGGATTCTAGGCTACTATGTTCTTAACATCTCCAAGGTAACACAATCCTTTAGGTTATATGTAATTCAAAAGCACAGTCTGAGCTGTCTTCCAGATTTTAACCCATGTGTTGTGCTGACTCATTAACATTCAATTGTAATTCTTTTTTAATTTTAACAAATATATAAATAATCACTATGCTATTTATTCTGGTTTCTCTACTTTCTTTCCAACTGGCAGCTTGGCTTCCTCTTTTTTTTTTTTTTTTTTTTAACAAAACAAGAAAAATCAAAATCTTGGCTTTATATCCTTTCCCACAATAAAAAACTTGATTTATTTTCTTTGAGGTTTTTGATTTTTTTAAATAAGTGTGTGTTTTAAACTGTGAAGTGAACAATACACTATAGTCACCATCTTAACCATCTCTCAGTGTTCAGTGAGCAGTGTTAAGGTCCATTCTCTTTTGTTTTGGTTTTGTAAACCTTTGATATAACTTTTGCCTCATCTAATGCATGAATATTTTGAAATAGAAAATTTTATCATTGATTCTCTATCCCCAAATTTGAGTTGCAAAATAAGTGCATAATCTGGGACTATTGGAAATTGAGTTGTTAAAAAAAAAATTCCTATTTTTTAAATAAAAAAAAAATTATGTTTAATACATAAAACATTTTTAAAAATATGTATTGTAATAATTTATGGAATGCCATGTGGTATTTCAATACATGTATACATTGTATGATATTTAAGTCAGGTTAAAGATATATCCTCAAACTTTTATTACTTCTTTATGGTGCATATACAGTCTTTTATTTTAACTTTTTAAAATATGTGCTTGGGTCTGGGAGTAGAGAGCTTGTCTAGCATGCTCAAGTCCTCCTGATCCTCAGCACCTCAAAAAAAGAACTTTATAGTTACATATAGTCATTACAGTAACCCTATTTTGCAATACCATGCCACGATTTCACTTTCAGAATTTTGTAATGATTTTAAAAGTTAAATTCATGATTTAATTAAGATTTGAATAAAAGTGGTGAAATTTGTGCCACTTTAGAATAATTCACCAATAATGACTTTACTACAAATTTTTGTTTTCAGTTAAACAATAACAAGGTGGTCCATATGTCACAAGTAAACTTGTTAGTAGTGGAAATAAACAGGAATTAGGAGGGACTTAAATTCTATTTCTAAAAATTCTTCAATTAAATGAATTGGAATAAATACTTAAACTTCTGTTTCTTTGCCTATAAAAGAATAAGATGACAGATTTTTTTTTTTTTTGGTTCTCTACTGAGGGGATAGATTGAGGATAGATTGTCCCAGGCCCCAACCCACCTCTATTAGCAGAGCTGATGTGAAGCTAATGACTTCCCTTTCATCCTGCCCTTTGTAATTATCAGAAGAGCAAACTTCCCCATAGGGGAAGGGAGAATGTCCTACTTAAGAAGGCCTAAAGATTACTTGTATCTCACACCCCTAATGTAAAATGCAGAAGGACTCTTTGGTGCATACACAATAAGCATTATGGGCAAGACACAGGAATATGTCAATCACCCCTTCTTTAGCACAAAGCACTCCTAGCAAAATGTCTGCCAAAGGTGAACAAAGAATTTAGAAGTACATATAAGCCAAGATCCCCTTGGAGATCTCTGGCAGATGTATTTGTTCTCTCCCTGCTGTGAGGGTGCCACATATCTTCCTCCAACAAACTCTTAACTGCTTCTCTTTGTCTTGGTGAATTTGTCTCACCACCTGTGCACTGGCCATTACCCAAGTCCTATAATGTCTACTTCTAAATATTTTACCCTCACCTTGAGTCATTCCTTTGCTCAAAACACAAATAAACTAAGGTGTATAGGGTTTCTGACAAACACTAAAACTTTTGAGAGTTGACATCAATGGTTCCATTTTGTTACCCTGGCTCCATCTTGTGCTGGCGTAATCACTCTATGAACTTGTAAACAGATAAAAAAAGAAAGTTATTTGTTGAGAAAGAATAACCTATGGATTAAACTGAATTAATTAAAATAAAACTTTCCTAGAACAATAACATGGTCTGAACTGGTCAGTGCTATAGAAGGAAATTTATCCTCTAATCGTAATTCTTGACAAACAACCCATGAAACCCATGTAAAATAACTCTTTTTTGGCCATCTTTACACTTAAAAGACCACTGTAAACTCCTCCCTAATGGGGCCCATTCTAGTTTTTACTAGAACCTGTGCTCCCCATGTTGAAATTCTAACACCCCACATAAACATCATTTTGCTTAAGAGGTTGAGCCTCTTTGTATGACAAACTCACTTAACATCTGTTTTCTTGGAGACAAATTTTGATTTAGCAAAACAAACTTCTAAAATAAAAATATTTCTGAAATATAAATTTGAGTTCAGAAAATAAAAACAGGAAAAATTCAGAAAACAAGGAGTCATTGTGACACATCTCAATATAAAACGACACATCTTCCAAACTGAAAGAAAAACATTTTCAAATCCAGCCCAACTACTCTTCACCCCCACTTCTTGTTCGCAGTCCTTTCCCAGGTGCATCCCCTCTTCAAAGACCACATGTGTATGCTTTGGATACAGGCACCAGGTCCTAATTTGCTTTGTAATTCTAGATTTTATTTTCAAAATGGGAATTTTCAAGGGAGCAACTTGTGTGCAGTATACTTTTGGAAAGTTCAGAGGTTAAGTACAGTATCCAGGCATTTTAAAGCCAAGGGACCTCTGAGTTGTCTCAGAGTATCTATTCATCAAGAGCCTATCATTTGACCCTAGGGCTTTAATGAAACATATTGCATATAAAAAGAAATTTATTTTTCTAGCTTTGTGTTCCTAGGACCTATTCGAAAATCCATACAGTATTTTCAAGAAACACACTCTTTTCTCTTTTGCCATCCAGCTTCAGATTTTCATTTGTATGATTCCTTGCAGTCCAGAGATAATAACTTCAGAATTGAAAACTCACAAAATGCTTCTGAAATCCCTGCTTCTTTAGTCCAGTTGATACTGAGTTCATAAGAGCAAGCCAGACTTGCAAGTGTTCTGTGCATGTCAGCAATATTTCTAGTCCCCTTGGTTAACCCAGTTAGATCAAATCTGAAAGAATGTCAAGTTGTCCTGGAAGCAAACAAATAGGTAGAGCTGATCCCACATTTCCTGCGAATTGAAGGGCTTTGCTACTTGTGAATCTCCAGCAAATAATTTGTGAGTGTGTAGTGACCTGATTTGTGTTTTCAAGTTCATTTATATCCCTAAATGTACTGTTTAAAAGGCACATGCAGTTGTGTAATATTTTAGCACTGTAGAATGAAAGTTTCATTAATCAAAGCATAAATTTAAGCTCCTCAAATCCAACTTTTCTTTGTGCTGTTTCTGCTCTTATGAATGACTGCATTTTCTCTCCTTTTTTTTGAGGAGCTCTTTTGTCCCTCAAAATAGCACTTATAAAATGAAACAGTTTTAAAATACATTCTAGTTACTCATGTGCCAATAATCATGCAATTTTTCTGAATTATTTCTCAACATATTTCATCATTAAAGCATCTGCTTTGTCATTGTCTTCTGCTTGGTCAATTGTCACATAACTAATGATGAGACTATAGCATCGCTTTATAGAAAGTGTGTGTCCCTTGAAATCACTAACATGGTGATCCAACATTTATGGTATAATAAAATCAAATATTGTAAACACCCCCCCAAAAAAAAGGCTTCATTGTTAAGAATATAACAAAATCTGTATTGCTTTAGTCCAAACCAGGATCTCCTCAGAGATAATCCTATAAGTGGAGACTGATTTTAACCATATCCATCCATGAGCTAAGGATACCAACCTGATTGGGAATTGTCTGAATAGAAAAATCCTCAAGTTTACTCAATATTCATCTTTCAGGGATAATGGTGAGGAAACGTGACTTAACTTGACTCTAAAAAGACTTTTCTGAAACCACACCTAGCTTCCTGTGGTGTCTATAAAAAGAGAGTCTAATAAGGTAGCCCTGGGATAATTTAGTAGTTAATGGAACTAAAGAGTTTCAATCAATTATAGATCTACATCAGGAAGAGTGACCCAGTAAGGCATTTCAAAACAAATGGCATTCAAATAGCTGCAGCAATTTAACAAACCACGTATTTTTAAAACTATTGTAAGAAAAGTAGATCATTTCTGTGATTGACCCCAGGGCCTAATGAACTATGTGGATATTAAGGCCTGCCTCCAGGTGGGGTATTGCTATCAATTATTCATTGCTGTTGATTTGGCCCATGGATCTCCAGAAGTCACTTTAAACATATCTTGAGTGATAGTGCCTTCTGTCATTCATCATTACCACTACATACATACGACTGAATTCTTACCAAGTCCATGAGCAGTACTGTGCATGGCTTGCCATTAGTTGCTTCTACCTAGTCATTTCCAAAATGAAACAAAACCTCATTGAATGACAATGCTTCCAAGAAGGGACAAACATTTGAGTTTAATTTCAATGCAGATGCTACATTTCCTACACTAACTTCCGAGTGTCCTCATTTTGCTATATGACAATAACAAATATTTTCTCTTTTACAAGATTGAACTCCATCTATAAATGAACAAAAATGAGGGAAAGCTCATTAGCAAATATTATTTAAAATACTTATTTTATACAAGATGTTTTCTACAAATTTACAGTCACTAGGAAGAAGAGAGATTCAACCTCAATATATTCAGTTGTATGTTGAGCTTTAAGAACCATTTTTAATTTTAATATTATTTTACACAATGTGTAGACAGTTCCCTATTCGCTGCATTTAGAAGCATATACAATATAAATATGTTAATTCTCTAAGTAATTTTTATAATTATTATGTAATTCTATCCTATCCTTAAACATTTAAAATAAACCCTTTATGTGCAAAAAAAAAATGTAGTTTTAATTGCACAGGGGAAAAAATACAAAACAAAATAAACAAAAAATGAAAACTAAGAAACTGAAAAA
The DNA here is from genome assembly GCF_021218885.2 of Marmota monax. NCBI lineage: Eukaryota > Metazoa > Chordata > Mammalia > Rodentia > Sciuridae > Marmota > Marmota monax. Next base: position 38,097 of record NW_026693250.1, read on the forward strand.
TAAAATGTTGTTTCACATTAAATATTGGGTACAAGTCAAGGAATTCTACTACCACAAAACTGCCTCTGTCTTTGATTCCCATTGGTTTTAGTGATAACTTTTTACTTCTTTTTTAATGTCTTTCTATGCTGTGGGGAGAAAGATGAGTCAGAAAAAGAAAACATTGGAAATTTTTTTAAAAAAAATTATAGAATATACACATTTGAAAGTTTATACAAGCAGCTGGGGATATAGCTCAGTTGGTAGTGTGCTTGCCTTGCATGCACAAAGCCCTGGGTTCAATCCCCAGCACCAAAAAAAGTTTATACAAAACACCAATCTCTTAAACTTTCAAAGGTTTAATGTTCCCTAGTAATAAATAACATTTATCAAAATGAGTATACTAGGTGTCAGTTAACTTCTAATATTGATGCTTTATTGTGATCTGAGAAAACTTCTGAAGGTCCCATCCATAATTAAGAGGCCAACATGGGAACTACTACTTGAACACATTCACTAAAATGTTCTGTAAGGGTTAATAATGCTCCCTGAAACCCAATGTGCCTTCAGAATACCTTTGTACATAAGCAGAATCCTATTCCGTGTTAAAAGAGTTAGTTTCATGTCATTTCCTTAATAAAATTGGGCAGATTTTTTTTTTTTTTTAAGATGAGGAACTGAGACTAAAAGGAGTTTTTATTCTTAGACACATGGCAACTTTCCTGGTAGAGCCGATGGGAACATAGTGTTTACAATCAACCTGATTCTACAAGTAATAGTTAATAACTCTTAGGAGAAATGTACATTGAAGTTCCAGACAATTTTTGTTGTTAACATATTTTGTGTTTCATGGCTTTAACAGTGGTGGCTTGTAGAATGACAGATTTAATCCCTTTCTTCTATTTTTCTGTGATTTTAAAAGTAATCCTTCATGATAGGTTATTCAATTCAGCTACTTTCAGTGAATTTAAATATCCTTGAGGAGGAAAGCATCTAATTTAAGTGAAGTTACAGAAAAATTAGCAGAGTCAGAATTAAAATAAGAAAATACCAACTTAAGGACTGGAGTATTTTCCTTAATGTGAGAATCAAGAACATTAGGCACAAAGGTCCATATTTGCTATGCTCAACAAAATACAAAAAAGCTTAATGTATGTCTGTGATTAATTGTAACAAGAAGCAGCCTTTATCAATCTCTGGCAATGCATTTCACTGCTAAGGTGCCATTCTGAAAAACGTTCAGTAACAGCAGCAATAATACTGAAGAAGGTTCCAAATGGAGTTTCATCTTTAGAAAAGTCAACTCTGGTACCTCATTAATGTTTTACTCCAAAGAAAATTCTGAAACTGCAGTTGGCAGAATTTGAAAAATGCTGGAGTTGCACTTTAAAAGTGTGGTTTTTAAAACCACCGCATAAATACAGATCAACTTTATATTCATCCTCTCCCATTTACTAACTACACAGAAAAGGAGTGTTTAAAAGCCCAACAATTCTCATATTGCAGTTGTGGATACTACATTTCTCCAAGGGTAAACAAATAATTAAGGTAATTATTGTTCAGGTCCTCTGGCAGCAAAGTATGTTTATTTTAAGTGATGGATATTCAAAAGGATGTTTGAAAATGCATGGCTTTACCTGAATCACAGTTTCATAAGGAAAGAAAAAAATATATATCTGCAGCAAGATTTTTACAAGCCTGCAGCAACCTTTCATGCCCATGTAAATAGTTTCACCACTAAAGAGCTGAGTCATTGCTTTTTCCAACAATCGTTTCTCACTAAGCAAAGGAAAAAAAAAATTTTTTTTCTTGCAGAAGCTTATACACCTAGGCCATTAATTAGTGTGTCTATTGGTGGCATTGGAGACTCTACCAGGTCAAATATACTACACTGGGGGTGGGGTATCAAGTTAACCCAAGTGAAGCCCCCTATGAGTTGCAGAATGCCAGCAACACCCCCAGCCCTTTTTTTGGATTGCAGAATGAGGAATTTGAAGGACTATTAAACACTCTGTAAAATGCTCACAACAGATCAGCATAAAGCCATATAGTGCAGGTGTTTCTGTAATTGGAAAAATGCTCTGTGTTCAATGGCCCCTCAAATTCACCCTCTTCTCAAGCACTCCTTGGGGTTTTACAAAGCAGTTCAGGAAACCTAACTGCTGACTGGACTTTTCTGAAAACTTAGGCCTCCACATTTTGTGTAAAGACAAGAGATGGTTTTTGTTTTTCCACCAACTTTTAGTTAAGGAGCTGGCTTTTCTGTCAAGAAGATAGGCAGCAATTGCTCCTTGTAAAAGTCTGTTTGAAATCAAGAACACCAAATGCAGATGCATGAAAAATTCATACATGGGACTTGAGAAATATGTTGCATGCATAACATTAAAAACATGGCAAAATATTTCTGGATCCTGACTCTATACATACATGGAGGGCAACCCATTCCAATTTGGATCCCATTCTTGTGGTTGTACCTTATGTGGAGTTACATTGGTCATGTATTCATATATGAGCATAGGAAAGATTATCCAGTTCACTCTACTGTCTGGTAGGGTAGGGAGGTGAAGTATAGGACTGGGGATGGGAATAGGATGGAAATTAGAATGAATTGGACATAATTTCTGTAATTTTTAAAAATGTGCTGATAGAGCTGAAAGAATATACTTTGGGCATTCAGCAGGCACAATGTTTGCTGTTTTGTATGGCACGTAACACCTTTGTTTGGCAGTCCCTGCTCTCTGATTCCCATGAGGAGCATCTATTAATCAAGTGTTAGTGAAATCTGCAAATGTTGCATTGCTAAAAGTTCCCCCCTTTCCCAGTTACAAGTGAGGTGACTATAAAGCAAGCCATTTTCTTGAGCAGCTCTGTGAACCTCTTGTCTACCTGAGGATGGTAGACCTCATGGTTGTGAGAAGAGGTACTACTACAGAAATGGTACTCCTACAGAATGGTCTCCAATTATGGAAAAGCTGCTCACCAAAAGGACCATTTGTTTTAAGTTCAGGATCATATTACATAATAAAAAGTACAGATCAAAGACTCCAGATAATACTAAATGGGATAGGAAAGCTGCATTGCAAACCTTTCCTACTTTCTTTTCTATATGTTAGAGAACAAAATCTAAGACCATACTTCTGATTTGCAATATAAATAGTCAAATATCAACAGTGGAATAATTGGAAGTTAGTTTAACTAAGCAAAATAAAAATGAATTTTCTTTTTACATTATCACTTATATAATCTGAGTGTTTCAAAGAAGATGGAAAATTAGAGCAATTCCACTCAATGGAACAAAAAAATAGGCAAGAGTTCTCTTTTAAATCACTAAATATGAGAAACATGGTAAAGAAGATTAATAATATGTTTGATGTTGATAATGAAGGCTTTCTCCAGAAATGCCATCTTGTTGTCTTTATGGAGCATTATGATATTACTGAAAACTCTCCTTTTATTTCATGTATCACTAGTCTATGCTGTGAAAATTCAATTTAAATGCCTGAAATATGTAAAACTGACAGTAGTCATTGTAAGAGTTTATCTGGTCACTTTTTATATATATATTTTCAGTATCTCAGTGTACTGATCACTTTTAGTTTTATGGTTAACATATACATTATATATACTTTTCCATATGAATCTTACTTTTCATGAAGATGACACTTCCAAAATATAGTTATAAATATACGAGGGTATTTTGTACTATGTTCATTTGTTCTAACTCTCATCAGTCTAAATATTTCAGTTCCTATAAATTGAAGGTATATTTTTGAATATGGTCCATATTATTTAAAGGACAAAATATTTATTTTATTGTTATTAATTCCATAGTTTTATTTTGTATTAATTTGTTACTGCCATTTTTTTGTAACTAGAAAGTGTATCTTATTTTCACTTGATAAATTAGAGCTTTATCTGAATTTATGTGCTGAGTAATAATTAAACAAACTAGGATATACACATGAGCAAGATAAATATTTCATTATGCGTAAGAAAATGTGTAGCACCAATGATAATACTACAGTGAATGCTAAAATACATGACTTTAAAAGGATGATAAAATTTAAAACAATTGATCTTCCTATCATAATGATTTTTATAATTAATAATTATAGTAAGATTTTTAAAAGGAAAAATTAAAGTATGATGAGTTTTCTTATGTTATACTTACAATTCAGATATGATTCATTTGGCACAATGGTTGGACTTTTGCATAGTTGTTTCTTTTATTTTTTTCTTTAATAATTCATAAATTATATATAATAAGGGAATATGATGAGCAAAGATTGCTAATTAAAGGAATCCAATAATTAATATTTTATTAATACAAAGCAAGTTTTCTTTTTAAACATGGGATATTGCTTGAAAAATTAATTTTAATGTTAATTGCATCACATAAAAGCATTTTTTAGATACAGTCATGTGTCACACAGTTGGTCAAAAACAGACTGCATTTTGGATGGTGGTCCAATAAGATTCTATCATCTAGTAACAGTGGTCACAGCCATCATTTACAGTAATGAAATCAACAATCCATTTCTCAAAATGCAAACACTATTGACAAATGCATAACTGTATTTGAGTGGTTTGTATTATTCTGAAACCTCTGCAACATGATACATAGGATACTGGTCAGTTAAAATATATCACAGTAAAAATTTCTCTAAGTTCTTTATGACCCAAGAGAGATATTCACTACGTGGTGCTGGTGCTGATGCATTCATATTTTACAAGCAGTTTTAACTAACTTTTAGTTGTTGGTACTAAAAGCAAGATTTTGAAAAATAAATAGAGATTATAAGAATTGCATACATAAACACATAATTTAAAAAGCTGAAAATAAGAGAAAGTTCAAGTAACCTAGAGGATTGAAGAAAGCCCTTTAATAATTAAATTATTTCTATTTATTTTTAATTTCAAAAATGTATATCTCATCATATGTACACATATGCAAATAGAGAAATATATATTATATACCATAAATGTGTTAATTAATTGAGAAATCATTCTCATTTTGTATGTAAGGAGAAATAGATAAAAATATCTATTTTTTATCTTGTCTATCTTATTTAATATCATTTTTATTATTGTTGTGAGACTTGTTGAAATTTTATTGCAATATGCATACTGTTACTTTTTAAAAAAAAATACAAACAGACATAAAGACACAGAGAGGTTATCACTCTAACATGATGGTGGAATAAATAAATGGGACTAAAAATATTTGATTCTTCTAAAGTAAGTCAGGAAAGTAGGAACAGAACAAAAGAAAATGGGGAAGAGAACATATACTAAGATGGAAGACTTAAACCAGTAGGAATCATTTTTTTTTTTTGCATAAAGTACACCGAGCACATAGCTAAAAAGAATAAATAGTTATGATAAATAGAAAAATTACTTCATAGGTTGCTTTATTTGAAAAAAACACTTGGTTCAGCAATATGCTATTTAAAGTAGAACACTGTAAAAAGACAAGTGGAATGTACATAGGAAAGAAAATGTAGATCAATAAATTATTAAACATAAGAAAATTGTATAACTTTATTACTATTTTTTAAAGTAGACTTCAAGTCAGTCAGATAACCCAAAATGAAGATAAAAATCTCAAGATCATTAGAGTTTAATTCAACAGGAAGCCATTAACAATCTTCAAGACATCTGAAAACAGTCAGATTTTCAGTACTATAAACAAGTAGTAAGATAATAAGGGTAGTTTTACTTGATGAAGCAGTTAAAATCACTAATTTTATTGAATTTCAACCCTTCAGTACATGACATTTTTACATAATTTCATTTTTACTTGTAACAACTTAAAATTTCAATTTATTGTTGAAGTATACTCTTAGTAGATTAAAAACACACACACACATGAACAGAATGGATCTTATGGGACCCTCTTCTGTAAACTATAAAAGAATAAGTGAATTCTAACACCAAAAATGTTGAGAATTTGTTAGTTTAATCTAAATTAGATGCAGTGTAGGCAATTTTTAAATTCTGTTTTCATCTATTTAGATTTCTGTAATAATGTCTGCATAATTTTTTCAAAATTGTTTTTTGGCTCACTAATTCTCCCTTTAGTTGTATCTAATTTGCACTTTAATGTTTACATTGGGTTTGAAATGTCAATCCCTTCTTCTTATGAAGACATTTTAGATTTTATGTCTGATAAAGTCTTTAGTTTAATAAGTCTGATTGGTCTTAATTCATCAAATATCTGTTCAAACTTGATTTTTTGGATCCCTGGCATCTGAGATTGAGAATTCTATTCATTAAAAAGGATATTTCTTTCCTCCTCTGAAGGAACCCTGAGGTGTTGACCACCTCGAATCTCTTTAGTTAATATTTATGAGTGAGATCCCCCTGATAAACTCAAACCCCACACCATATGAGAAAGGACCTACCAATCTCAGAAGAAAATTGAATGTCATTTTTTTTTTCCTTACAAGAAATCTACATAGATGAACTGTTTTCTATGTGGATTCCATTTATTCCCAGGAGAAAAGTTCTCAGCCTAAAACATTTATGGAGGTTATGGTACCTCAAGTGTCTTATATTTATGCAATGTCAGACTTTTTCATTTTTCTTTTTTGTGGTGCTGGGGATCTACCCAGGGCCTCATTCTACTACTGAGCTACAGCCCAGCCCAAGCATTCTCAGATTTATATTCTCCTTTCTACCAGGCCCAGGTTCCAGTGCTCCATTTTCCTTGAAGCTTCTAATTCCTGCCCAGAATCATTTGCATCCAAGAAAGTCCCAGTTTCCATCTTTATTTCCATATTTATTTACCACTCTGGTATCAGCTTACTTTTGGGGGGTATGGAGACCCATAGGGCTCTCCATTACCTTCTTGTAAACCCAGAGAAGCATTTAAAAGTTTATGGTTGTAATTTATCCAGAAAGGGATTTCAGAATATTTATTCTGCCATTCAAGTTGAAATTTAAACCTATATTCCATGCATTTTATTTTTTCCTTAAATAATATCTTAATATCGAAAGGCACACATACAATGATAAAACTTGCCCTCTAATTCATGGAACATATACCTACTTTTGCAAGCATTTAATAAAAAAAAGATATGAATTACCCAAAATTATCTTGTTTATAAAATTATTTAGTAGAATCAGGCAAACTTGGAAGCTGCTTGGTTTCAGTGAATGAGCAAAAAATGGAAAAGTACTGCTTCAGGAATTTGGGCTCCAGGAATTATGGCTTACTGTGTACCTGCTTTGCAGAAAAAGTAAATGTATACAGCTGTGAAGTAAACCACTATAATTTTCAAAACTCCTTCATTTTCTGAAGTATTCTATTTCTTGGGCTTTACTTTGCTCTGAATCATATGGCTCATCAGAACAAAACAAACACTCAGTCTCTCCTCTCCCCTATTTTAAACTATGTGATTTGTTGGAAATTACAGTGCTGACAAGCCTGATAGGATTAGAATGCTGACACATGGATAATCCAACTGTTTCTTTTCGCCCATTCAGCTCATGCGGTTTGGTGTAAACATTGTAATATCACCTACCTCCTTCTGCATGCCCATTAAAAAATGCAAATAAATCCTGGCTTGCTGTGACTTTAATGGTTATGGCGTCTGTGTTTTGTACTATCTTAGCACTGTTATATTTCCATTCAAAGCATGACCGGCTGAAAATGCTAACTTTCTTGAATGCAACTTTTTTTTTTTTCCTGTGCACAATTATGGAGGGGGTTCATCTGGTTTCAGTCAATGAGCATTGCCCATCTACTACATTCTTTGATTATACGATTTGTACAGAAGGAGCAAATGAGGTAATTTGAAGTCAGTATCCATTTTAAAATACTAGTTGCATAAAGAAACCTGGAAGTTTGAGGTTTCCTTGTAACACTTATATTTCCAATGTGATTGGAAGAGACTGAAAAAATAGAGCTTTTTGACAATACAAATAATAGAATAGACAAAATATGCAGAATAATGTGCCCCAGATAAAGAAAAAAGATTTATTCCATCAGTTAAATATTTAGATTTCATAAATATGCAGACAGCTCAAAGATATTTTTCAAAGTAGGACATATGTTACACTACATGATTGTTTGACTAGAAAGTTGGGTCTGCTGAATGTTGTATTTTCATGTTTGCACAGGACAGAAGAATCCTTCACACTAGAATAAATCACAGAAGAAGCCACTTCTGCTTTTCCATGGATTTCTAAGCTAGCTTTGGTACAGAGGCCTTTGGGGATCTTTAGCACCTTTTTTGTGGACTCAGCAATGCATTTAAATGTTTATGATTGTAACTGATCCAGCATCTGGGTGTTTTATGGCTGAAAGACATTGCAGAATCAGTGTTCCTTCACTCTGATGGAAATGTAGTTGGGACCACACTGGGTGCAGGTAATTTTCTGAATTGATTTCTTAAGTGTAATTTAAGGGCACACATGCAGTGGGGAAACTATGCATGTTATATTGATCTGTTTGCAGGACTTAGGGTTTGGTCCTTGTATGACAGATAAGCATTATATGGAGCAAATATTCTGCAGTATTCTAATGATTCTCCAGTACCAGTCAGGAAGGCATGCTCTGATGGCTTTGTCATGGACTGAACATTGCCCCTCACCCAGGCACATGTTAAAGCCCTAATTCTCCCTGAAACCATATATAAAAATAGGCTTTTAGGGAAGTGATTAGTTTAAATGAGATCATAATTCAATAGGACAAATGTCCTTATAGAAAAGGGAGTGACACCAGAAATCAGTGTGAATGCAGAGAAAATGTCACGTGAGGATGCATTTAAGAGAGCAGCCATCTGCAAGCCAAGGCGAGATTCCTCAGTAGAAATCAATTTTTCATGAACCTTAATCTTAGACTTTTAGCTTCCAGAGCTTGAGAAAATAATTTCCATTGATTAAGCCACCAGTCTGTGGTATTTTGTTTTACCAGTCTTTGTCAACAATAAAGGGATGCTCCAAAATACTTAATTGTAGTGCACAAGGATATTTTCTAATTATTTATCTGTTTCTCAACGTGTAGGAATGAATAACATACAAGTTCAGATAATTTGCTCCTTTGCTAAATGATACACTAATAATAATGACCACAGTAATATCTCTATATAATAAGTATTCAATAATACAGTATAATTGTATAAGGTTTGAACTAATATTACAAGAACCACCATTTAATCTTATTTCTTCTTCATCATAACCTGTACTCATTTCATGCATTTCTTACTATCATTAGAAACATTATCTTCATTTGATGATGAACAAATTTAAGTTCAGAGATATTAACTAAGCTGCAAATGGTCATAAAGTTAATAAATACCGCAGGAATACAGCATATTCTCAGGGACCATCTGGGAGTAACTCCCAGGGGAATATCAACCATCACCTATTTCAAGAAAGAATAAAATTATGAGTTTTGCATAATTTGATTTTTTAAAAAAATTCCATGGTTTTCATGGACTTGGTCCAAACCTGTATGTGGCAGATGAGTAAGCTAAGTGTCCTGTTTTAAAGAAATATATTTAAAATTAGACATCTAGTGAGAAATAAAGTGAGAACTGAAATCTACTTTGACTAAAAAGTTATCAAAACCTTTTTCCTCTCCTCTACACTGTGAAAGTAAAACAGTTTTAAAAATACCATTCAAATAAAACAAAAATCATACATGCTACTGAAAAAATGTGAGATCCAATCAAAACAAAAATCAGAACAAAAGTCAAATGACAATAATACTAATTTGTGATTCATCTTATTTCCAATTCTGATAAAATTAAAGTTCATACAATGATAATAAGAACATTTACATTTTTGAACAATATTAGTACCATCTGTGCTTACATTAAAATCAACTTAAGTCACTGAAGAAAGGATGTTGATAAGAATGTGACGACATAAAAACAAATTTGAAAACAAAATCTTAAAAAAAAAACTTTCCCATGTACCTCAAAAAATACTGGGAGATATTAGTTATTAAATATAGATTTTAAAATTGCATTTTAAGTTTTCATTTGAAATTTTAAACCTCTTCATATGCCCTAAACATCAGAGAATTTAGAATTGGAGGCATCAAATAATAAGTTTAGTTATTAAGGAATTCCTGAATTATGAATTGTTTTTCTGATTTGCTTTTGCAGTTGTCTCCTTTGTTCTTGATCCACATTATTTGATACTCAAAATGTTTAGAAAGAAAAATCATATAACATCAGTATAGTCTGAATCTTCAAGTAAAAAAAAAGTCCCATGGTTCATCCTAAATAAAATCTTGATGCTCAACTTATTTAAAAAGATAAAATCTTCATCTTATCTGGAAAGAAAATAAAATCTCTACAGAAATAGACTGTGCTTTTTTTGGTCATAGAAAAAGTCTCCTTATATGTCATGGTTCTCATAACACAGAAAGTTTTCTATGTATGTGTGGGAATGAATAACATACAAGTTCAGATAATTTGCTCCTTTGCTAAATGATAGTAGATACAAAATGATTCCTATAATATGTGGTACTCAATACACATTTGTGATGATGAATAAGGATGCTAGTGGAGTTACCACTAATAATAATGACCACAGTAATATCTAAGGTAATGACAAGTCTTATTAGACAAATATTAAGTTGGCAAATTCTACTCCCAGGGTCACTCTAACTGGAATGTTATGTGGAATTCATTATGTAGCTATCTGAAAGATATGAAGGAGAAGCATTTGAATTTACCTATTTTTAAACACATCAAATGGAGTCAAGTAATTGAAGTTTTGTAAATATACTTAAAATCCAATTTCAAGTCATATTGTTTTTGTACGGTACACTTTGCATAATATACAAAGAAGGTGCCTATACTATTGTACTTATGCAATATAATACATATCCCATTAGGAGTTAATCACTTTCTAACACATTTCCAAGGATAATGTAAAAATAACATCAGTATAGTGTTGAAACATACTTAGAAAATATGTTATATAGACAAAAGAATTATATTTCGAATTTTTTGGTCTATATGTTTTTACTTCACTTAGAAATTTGTATATTGATGTTGATAACAGCAACTAGCTGAAGCAGAAAAATATGTACTTTGGATTTATGCTTTGTATATTCAAATGTTACTATTACTAAAATTGATTATCACAAAATTTGGTAGTATTATTCATTATGAAAGGCATCTAACATTTTCAGATAGCAAATGGCCCATTCAGCTTACTAAAATTAGAACACAACAAATGGCTAGCTTATGTATAATCATCATCTTAAGGATTTAAGAATTGGCTACCTATCATCAATGGCTAAGTGTTATCTTCTCTAAAATTTAATCGAAAATTTAACTATATTAAGGATTATAGCCCTCAATCTTGTCAATAGTCTGCACATCAAAGTCAAGAGAAGCAGATTTGACTAACATTTCAGAATTTAGTATTTTAATAAGCAATGGATTATGAGCATTGAAAAACTGTGAATTCCTATAATTTTTTTTTCATTCCAAGTGCTTTTGAATTCAAAAATAACATATAACTGATTGGCTTTATGTAAAGTGATTTTTTTCCCTAAAGAAACCAAAGGAAAATTCTATGGACATAATTTAAATTGCACTTATTAACACCACTATATACTATAAAAAATTCAATGAGTATTGATTTCAGAAAACCTTTCATCTCAGAGATGAGACACATTGTAGCAAAGTTGCAATTCTTGGGAAATGCAGGGTCCAGGAGGCAGAAGGGTAGTAGATTAATGGATATTAAACTTTGTTTGTTTGTTTAAAGGAGTTAATACCTTTCCCATAAAGCTATTGTATAAAGAAAGATATGTAAATGCACAGTATTCTATGATCATCTGTCAGTCACTGAAAATAGATTTTTAAATTAGTTCATAAACAACTGATTTATGAATGTTAGTTTTTGAGAAAGATTTCATCTGCAAAAGTAAAATATTTAGAGAAAAAAAGTGGAGTTTTTAAAAAGAACATATTTAAATACTGAGTAGATTTAGCTCTATATGAATATCTACTTAGATAGATTTAGAAGTCACTATCAGAGAATGACATGGAAAAAGAATTATCTGAGGCTGAAAATTCTATGTATATATTCTGACTTGAATTTTCAAATAATTCTGTTTATATAATTCTTCTTGGAATTCCAAATTGTCAGTTCTTTTGAGTAAAGTAGAATTGTGTTTGGAAAATTACTCAGTGATGAGCTTGGGTACAACTATGCTGTATATGACCTTGTGCAATTGTGCCTTAAGTAATTCTCTATATGTTAGATTATTTTTTTTTCCACCTGGGGATGGAAGGCCAGTCATAAAATATCAGATCATCAACAATGAAAATCAACAGATCCCATTAACTCGACCATTAACTCATCATCCATATCTTATCTCATTCAATTTCTCCCCCTTTCCCAAGTGCTAGTTGTAATTTTTGCTAACAGGATTCCATCATTTATACTCCACCCCAGCACACTAACTCACATACTAAGAGTGACTGCAGGATGTTGAAGTCAGAAATGATGTTTGCTTTTACTATTTCAACCCACTTCCTTTCACAGCTTGGTCATTTCTAATTCCTGCATGGTATGTTCACAAGTGTGTCCATTCGTGATCCTCAACCTAATATTCTCTAAGCTGGTGTTTTTCAAATCTGTCTCATCAATAACTGTGAAATTACAAATTGGCTAGATTTGGGGAAAGGCTCAAAAAATGATTGTGAAAACATACCATAACCAAGCAATTGTGGAAACACTAACTACCTGTATGCTGTCTCTTTGCTGGTCAGAAAGGGAAGCCTAAGGATTATGGGACACGAATGCCATGTGGATCACGTCGCCTGGGGCAGACTGGAGCCTTTCTGACAAACAATTAAAATAAATCTCTTCCATTACTATGCCTAGTCTGGGTATATTATCTTTAGTCATGGGTATAATAAAATTTCCCAGAATGTGTTAGAGACAAATGGGGAGAACCACCCTGTGGCATGCTAAGCATCTCAGGGATCATGAATTAATGCTGGATAGAGCAATCAAGCTGGCAAACACCCACAACAGCCTTCATTTTCTACTTAGAATTCTGTGTGGGTGGGCAGGTCAATCATTGCCATTTAAATCCTCACACCTGTGCATCTTCACAGTTTGGATCAATGACAAATTTAAAAACAAAAGAAAACAAGCTTTACCTCCAGAAAAACACAACCCTTGAAATGATGAGTGACAAATCCTACAAAGGCAAGTGCTGTCTTGTGGTGGTGTTTTTTTTTTTTTTAAAGAGAGATTCGTGTTTACTGTAGGCAAGCACACATGTCTTCGCATACTGATGAATTCTCAGGTGCAGTGTCATTGAACTTGAGAAAGCAAAGCTTGCAAAATGGAGGAAAGCAGTTAAGTAAAACTGTTTCAGATTGCAACCACCTGCTCTCAGCCTGGATCCGTGAGTGCTGGGAGTGCATTGCCAAGTTCTTAGAAACCAGATCGACCACCACTCTGACTCTCACAGAATATCGATGAGTGAAATTGTTCTTGAATTAACCCGAATTTCACTATCAATAGCTCTCATGAGAGTAAGACTGAAGTGACAGTCTATTTTAAAAGTCAAGATTGGGGCAGAGGACAGGCAGCATCGGTGGAAGCACTCAGACAATAGCTAAGCCATCATAAGTTAATACCTTAAGAAAAATATACTGAAAATATTTTATCCATGTATTACATATGATTCGGACTGTAAACTCCATGAAGGTGATATGTTTTCTGTTTCATTCACTGCATTAACAGAATACAGAAAATGCCTTGCTTGTGGGAAATACTTAGTAAGTCAATGTATTCTGAGCATAAATGATTATTTTCAAATATTTTTTCTTCTAATCATATTAATGAACATTTTCATAGCTTTGTACTCAGTAGCCCATGAAGATCAAAATAATCCCTCCTACCATGCACCAACTACTTTCACAAGTAAAAAATCATTTAATGTTCATGCAAGTTTATCACACCAATTCCATTTTCTTACTTTGCAAATAAATTGAGTAAGATTAAAAAGTTCAAAGACTCCTCATCAAAGGTGGCTTAGCTAGTAAACACTGGACTTGGATTTTGAAACAGTAGCTGGGGTTGATATGATTTAGCCATCTTATATATTGTGGCTGCTATTTTTGGGTCAACTGCATTTTGTTCATCTTTTCAACTGAAGGAGCTTGTCTACAAATACGTTTATCTAGTGTGAGTATTTTTCTATTCTATACTAGTGATCTGTTCATTTATCCTGAATACACACTTTCACAAAGAATAGCAATGTGCTCCCGACTCCAGAGCCGTCACCAAAGGAACTCAAAGAGCCCCTCAGGAGCAAAAGGGACAAGTCCCAAAGATGATCTCTCTCTGACATGTGAAAATAAAGGGTGGTCCTTGAGACAACAGAAATATTTCCTGACACCTAGGAAAGCAAAAACAAAGTCAAAGAAGAATCATACACAATTAACCATTACAGAAGTTCATGGATTCTAGGAAAACCTTACTTGTGGGGGAAAAGTTTGGTAAAAATTTTCCCATAGGTACCTAAACTTCAATTTATAAATGAAGGCAATGAGGTTGAAAATAAAGCCTTCCTCCCCTGTTCCACTGCAAAAGAGAGAAAAATTAGTTCTAGAAGTCACTTCTTAGTCTATGTGCAAGGCACAGCAGCAGAGTACATGTGTGATGATGAAAAGTGTTTTTTTCAGGTTGACTTGATTCTACTTTTGTCTCAAGAAAAATGCAGCAAGGGTCCATGTTGTTTTATTTACGTAACACTTTACATGTACAAATGTTGTTTCATCATAAAGGCATGAATACTAATGAAAATATTTTAATCCAGATTTTACTTTTGCTGGTTGGAATTGGTTCCACTTCTAGAAAACATACTCTCAATTATAAGATAGAAATTACAATTTAAAATAGTTTTTAGCTTTACATACCTATACTGGAGGGTGTACATGGGCTTCTAATGAAATTCACTTTCAATTACACATCATTTTATGTGCTTTATCTGGAGCTTCTTCCCATCTCCCAAATATTCAAATGATTCTACCACGTTTGCTGGCATCACAATTGTATGGAGGGCTTGTTCAAATGTGGACTGCTGGGTCACCCCTAGAGCCTCTGATTCAGTAGCCATGGCTGGGCTCCAGAGATTTCAGTTCTAACATATTCACAGGTGAGGACACTGCTAATATTCTGGAAATTAAACTTTTCCAAGCCACTGGCTGAGATTACATCTAATTATGTGTGTGCTCCTATAAGCATTATACTTTTTTAAAATCTGCTTTTCTTATTTACCATAATTTCCCTTCGGTTTTTCTGAGCACTAGATTTGGCTGCATAGTCCAAAATCAATGGCCATTTTTTTTTCCAATTTGGAGATACTATTTATTGTTACTACTCCCTGGAGTGTATAACCAGAGAAATTTGTATAATTCATTGTGTAAATGAAGGAACTTTTAAAAGTCTTAAAACATATCTGTTTTGGGAAAAAAAGGTTAAACATAGACAAATGGGGAGAATAAGTAATATTTGCTTACAACTATCACCCAGCTTCTGCAGTTATCAGACTACATAGGCTCCTTGACTATCAGACTACAGAGGTTACATCCTCATAAACTCATACAAATTGAAATACTATTAATTTGAAGTGCATTTAAGACACCCAACATGCACAACTCAGCAACACAGAGCCTTGCTGGCTATTGAAGTTTCACCCTTGTGATGGTGTGGCCCACTGTGAACTGGGTATCACTGGCATTGTCCAGTATGACAAGAGAGTGTCCTACTACATATTGATAGCCTGAGAAAAGATAAAAATTCAAAGTGACATATCTGCTGAAGGTGTATCACTTTTGCATCATCCCCCCCAATTTTAAATCAAACTATTGTATATAGCCAAACTTGTATAGCCAGTCTCTCCTTTCTCCTGCTCTATGCATGTCTGAAAACACATACCCAGCATTATCTAACTTCATTTGTAAATATTACAGTATATATCTATAAATTCTTCAATATAATTAAATGTGAAGGCATTTCTTATATATTCCATACTTAAGGTTATTTGAATCGGAAACTAAATGATATTAATATGTGGCAACCTGTGGGTAATTTTCTTTAAGTCTCTTTTTACTTTAGGTTACCCTACATTTTTTTTCCTTTTCCCATGTGATTCTGTTTCTGTTTTTGCTTTTGTCTTATAGAATTTTCATCAAATGGAGTTTCTAGACTTTATTCTAGCATCTTGGATCATAATCTTTATTCCCTATTTCCTGCAAATTGTTATTAAAATCTAGAGTGTTGATTGAGGTTTGATATATTCAAAAGAAAGGTTCGTAGTTATTGTGAGTTTCCATTTTGATGAGCTCTCATCAGTCATTGGTGACTTCTGCCTAAACCATCTTATCATTATGTCTCGCAAAATGGCAACCCTCTAATTTCCATTAATCCTTTTATAGTTTATGAGAGTATATCTACAAAAGAAGAAACAACCCTTCATGGTCCATTTGATTACCCTGAAGAGTGGTTTATGCAGCAAAGGCAAGATTAGGTGCTTGAATGTTGCCAACTTGATTATTTGTGGAATGAAACAAGGAAGAATTAACTAGCCAGAGCAGAAGTATAAACTTGGTAAGTTCTGGGCAATCTAGGACATGTCCACTGTAAATCAGAGGTGATATTCCTTTCACACACTTAATCATCAACTCACTGTTACTTTATAAAATTTTTTTTAAAATTCTTTTACATACAGTATATATATGGTGACCATAATAAATATTCAAGTGTAGCTATTACATAACCCCTGCCCTTCAGATATTTCTTTTTTTTTTCTTTTTTTTATTGGTTGTTCAAAACATTACAAAGCTCTTGAAGTATCATATTTCATACATTTGATTCAAGTGGGTTTTGAACTCCCAATTTTACCCCAAATACAGATTGCAGAATCACATCGGTTACACATCCACATTTTTACATAATGCCCTATTAGTAACTGTTGTATTCTGCTACCTTTCCTATCCTCCACTATCTCCCCTCCCCTCCCTCCCATCTTCTCTCTCTACCCCATCTACTGTAATTCATTTCTCTCCTTGTTTATTTTCCCATTCTACTCACAACCTCTTATATGTAATTTTGTATAACCATGCGGGTCTCCCTCCATTACCATGCAATTTCCCTTTTCTCTCCCTTTCCCTCCCACCTCATGTATCTGTTTAATGTTAATCTTTTCTTCCTGCTCTTTCTCCCTGCTTTGTTCTTAGTTGCTCTCATTATATCAAAGAAGACATTTGGAATTTGCTTTTTAGGGATTGGCTAGCTTCACTAAGCATAATCTGCTCTAGTGCCATCCATTTCCCTGCAAATTCCATGATTTTGTCATTTTTTGGTGCTGTATAATACTCCATTGTGTATGAATGCCACATTTTTTTTAATCCATTCATCTATTGAAGGGCATCTGGGTTGGTTCCACAGTCTAGCGATTGTGAATTGTGCTGCTATGAACATTGATGTAGCAGTATCCCTGTAGTGCGCTCTTTTAAGGTCTTCAGGGAATAGTCCGAGAAGGGCAATAGCTGGGTCAAATGGTGGTTCCATTCCCAGCTTTCCAAGAAATCTCCATACTGCTTTCCAAATTGGCCGCACCAGTTTGCAGTCCCACCAGCAATGTACAAGAGTACCCTTTTCCCCACATCCTCTCCAGCACTTGTTGTTGTTTGACTTCATAATGGCTGACAATCTTACTGGAGTGAGATGGTATCTTAGGGTGGTTTTGATTTGCATTTCTCTGACTGCTAGTGATGGTGAGCATTTTTTCATGTACTTGTTGATTGATTGTATGTCCTCCTCTGAGAAGTGTCTGTTCAGGTCCTTGGCCCATTTGTTGATTGGGTTATTTGTTTTCTTATTGTTTAATTTTTTGAGTTCTTTGTATACTCTGGATATTAGGGCTCTATCTGAAGTGTGAGGAGTAAACATTTGTTCCCATGATGTAGGATCCCTATTTACCTCTCTTATTGTTTCTCTTGCTGAGAAAAAAACTTTTCAGTTTCAGTAAGTCCCATTTGTTGATTCTTGTTATTAACTTTTGTGCTATGGGTGTCCTATTAAGGAATTTGGAGCCTGACCCCACAATATGTAGATCGGAGCCAACTTTTTCTTCTATCAGACGCAGAGTCTCTGATTTGATATCTAGCTCCTTGATCCACTTTGAGTTAACTTTTGTGCATGGCGAGAGGAGGGGATTCAGTTTCATTTTGTTGCATATGGATTTCCAGTTTTCCCAATACCATTTGTTGAAGATGCTATCCTTCCTCCATTGCATGCTTTTAGCTCCTTTATCAAATATAAGATAGTTGTAGCTTTGTGGATTAGTCTCTGTGTCCTCTATTCTGTACCATTGTTCCACCCTCCTGTTTTGGTACCAGTACCATGCTGTTTTTGTTACTATAGCTCTGTAATATAGTTTTAAATCCGGTATCACTATACCACCTGATTCACACTTCCTGCTTAGAATTGCAGACTGAGTCAGGAGGATACTCCCAACTTAAACAGACCAATATCAATAGATGAAATCGAAGAAGCAATCAAAAGACTTCCAACCAAGAAAAGCCCAGGACCGGATGGGTATACAGCGGAGTTTTACAAAACCTTTAAGGAAGAATTAATACCAATACTTTTCAAGCTATTTCAGGAAATAGAAAAAGAGGGAGCTATGCCAAATTCATTCTATGAGGCCAACATCACCCTGATTCTGAAACCAGACAAAGACACCTCAAAGAAAGAAAATTACAGACCAATATCTCTGATGAACCTAGATGCAAAAATCCTCAATAAAATTCTGGCGAATCGGATACAAAGGCACATCAAAAAAATTGTGCACCATGATCAAGTAGGATTCATCCCTGGGATGCAAGGATGGTTCAATATACAGAAATCAATAAATGTTATTCACCACATCAATAGACTTAAAGATAAGAACCATATGATCATCTCAATAGACGCAGAAAAAGCATTCGACAAAGTACAGCATCCCTTTATGTTCAAAACATTAGAAAAACTAGGGATAACAGGAACTTACCTCGACATTGTAAAAGCAATCTATGCTAAGCCTCAGGCTAGCATCATTCTCAATGGAGAAAAATTGAAGGCATTCCCCCTAAAATCTGGAACAAGACAGGGATGCCCTCTATCACCACTTCTATTCAATATAGTTCTCGAAACACTGGCCAGAGCAATTAGACAGATGAAAGAAATTAAAGGCATAAAAATAGGAAAGGAAGAACTTAAATTATCACTATTTGAGGATGACATGATTCTATACCTAGAAGACCCAAAAGGGTCTACAAAAAAACTACTAGAACTAATAAATGAATTCAGGAAAGTGGCAGGATATAAAATCAACACGCATAAATCAAAGGCATTTCTGTATATCAGCGACAAAACTTCTGAAACGGAAATGAGGAAAAACACTCCATTCACAATATCCTCAAAAAAAAAATAAAATACTTGGGAATCAACCTAACAAAAGAGGTGAAGGATTTATACAATGAAAACTACAAAACCCTAAAAAGAGAAGTAGAAGAAGATCTTAGAAGATGGAAAAATATACCCTGTTCATGGATAGGCAGAACTAACATCATCAAAATGGCGATATTACCAAAAGTTCTCTATAGGTTTAATGCAATGCCAATCAAAATCCCAATGGCATTTCTTGTAGAAATAGATAAAGCAATCATGAAATTCATATGGAAAAATAAAAGACCCTTCAGATATTTCTGAGAGACTTACTAAGATAGAAGTATGAGTTACTTATTGGTGTCCAATTAGAGTATAAGAGCAACTTAGAATTTCAGGAGGCAGATAGTGTATGGAAAGTTGGAAGTACTGTAAATTTCTTGTCCATGTTGCATTTGTCAGAATTCTGTCACATGTTCCCCAGTCCCAATTGGGTTAGGATGGGAAATAATCTGTTTATTAAGAAGTAAATAATTATAGATTTAATTGTCCATTAGGCAAAATCCACAACTGAAACAGAATGAGTGCTCCCCCACTGAGTTACATCCCCAGTCCTTACTATTTCTTTCTAAAGTTAAATCATAAAGCCTCATTTTTAAAAGAGCTAGGGATATAGTAACATTTCAGGAATATAATCTTGATAATGTAGCAAGTCCATACATGAATTCAATTGAAAATTTTTGTGATTCATTTGATTATTAAGAGATGAGCTTAAAATAAAACAATATTTTTTTGTTAACTTGCAATTTCCCATGTTTCTATTTAACTTTGTTAGTGTGGTCACTTTCCTTTTTGTATGTCTGGTTTATGTTTTTAAATCAGAGGTGATATTCCTTTCACACCCTTAAAAATCAACTCACTAAATTTCAAATTACCATCTCTTTAAACATGTTTGAACTTCAGTCAGAGTAGCTTTTAGCTAGTACATCATTAGAATCACTAATGGACATGGTACCTTTCATTCCAGCTGACCTAGCTTAGTAGAGCATTTGTCTTGTTTAAAACTGGAGCTATATACGATAGTTATTAAAAGTGTGTTCTATGAACATGATTCACCTTCTTGTAAGGTTTATCAAGAAATCAGTAGATTTGATGTAATTCGTTGTCAGAGAAGAAGCAAAGAAAAGAAGAAGGGTGTGGATTGCTGAGTATGTCTCACTAGTAAAGACCTGTGGTCTACTCTCAAGATGATGATGGTCGACCAGCCACTACATTCCAGTTTGAAAATGGATTATTATAGGCCTGGGAATCTTTCTTAACTAAGTAGACTGATATTTAACTGTATGTGGGGATAGCAATAAATCATGCTAGATCAAGATGCCTACAAGTTCATAGCTAAGTAGGGATTGCAGTATTTTCTTTCATTTTAGACTAAACTCCCACTAGAGTATATGCAGTGTAATAGAAGTAGGCAACTTTGTCCATACACAAATTGCCTTGTATTTTACATCTAGTCTTTGAAACCACTGCTCAACATTTTCCTTCAAGTCCAATTCGTGAGCCTGACATTTATAAATTTAAGAGTCCAATTGCAGATCATTTTAAGCTGTATAGAATAGGCCAAATTGAGAATTCACAATGAATGTGGCACTGAGATCCACAGGATATATTTTTTCACATAGGAGAAAGTAAAACTAGGATTTTTGTCATTTGATTCAATAGGAAATAAAATATATGTTTGATTTGAAAATGCAAACTGATTTCAGTGAATATTCATTATTTCTTCCCATTAATAGAGACAACTTGGTTAGGTGATACGAGTCACTGGATTTGAAATGTTTTCTTTAAAAAATACCCACATGTAATTTGATACCTGGAAAATTTCAGAAAATTTATATTTAGAATAGTTTTGTTCACAGAGGGAGAAGGAAAACCAAGGTCATAATGAGGTAATTAATCAAATTATAAATCATAATGCTTTCAATTCCCCATATCCCCCAGTTCTTGTGGATGCAGACATTGTCTGAAAGGACTACAGAAAAATACTATCATTGTGTTTACAAAGGAGAAAAACATTATATAATTGCTTAAACGTTTGCAAAATCAACCCTAACATTCCAAAATAAATTGATAACATGGATTATATTTGATATAATGCCAGGAAAAAATTTAAATTATTAAACCCAATTTTGCTCTGAGGTCCTAAATTAGCCTATGACCAACTGTGAGGCCATCACATCTCTAGGGTAGAAGTATCTAAGGTAGAGTATATTTAGAATGCTCTAGATTACTCTCAAAACTGTTTATTTGCCTTCTTTGCTTTCTTAATGAGAGTTTTATTTTAGAAGTATGGTAGTACAAGTAATTTTCACCAATTGTTTTACCAGATAATTCCTAATTCTACAAGGAGAGTGGGAGAGGCCAGTTTATCCTTAAGAACTGTGTGCATCACCAAACAATAAATGAGCCTGACATTTATAATTTGAGAGTCCAACAGATCACTTAAAGCTGTATAGAATAGGCCGAATTGTGAATTCACAGTGAATGAGGCACTGAGATCCACCGAATATTTTTTAACATAGGAGAAAGCAAAACTAAGAGTTTTGTCATTTGATTCAATAGCAAGTTTATTATAATTCTCTTAATTTTTTATACTCAACTAACTGTTTTATCTCATGCTCCTAAACCCAAAATAAATCAAGAAGAAAATATTATATACCTAATAGTTGTTTAGTGTCAAGAGAGTCATGCTTTGCAGGACCAATCCTTTTGAAGGACATTAGCTAAATTACGGTGTTGGCAAAGTGCATTCAAGGATAAGGCTTGAGTGGAAAGATAATTTGAATGATTTCTCATAAATGGCTTTTATCAATAAAACATTTGACATTTTTAATGTAGTTATTTATAAGAAATTCTTATGCATTTATGAGTCCAGGTAGAATCTGAATAATAAATAGAATAGGATAATGCATTCAACAAGGGAGAAATTCTTTGTGAAAATCCGTCAAGCCTTCATAGAGTACTTTGAGGCTATGATTAGTAGGTTTCTATTGAAATGGAGGTTTAATTTATAATAATAATAAAAAGTATATGTAAATGTTATGCAATACCACTTAAAGTTTCTGAAATCTCTTTTAAAAGAAAACAATTAGAGAGCCTTAAGAAACAGATGATATGGTGAGAACAATATTTGCAGACGAATTATCTGCAGTTTTAGGTAAAATATTGGAATAGAAGAATCTGGAACCTGAGAGATTAGTAATCTGTTTTTACCAAAATTTAGAAAAGGAAGCATATGATATTGGTCAGGGGAATGACCAGAGTAGGGAAATGTGAGAAATATTACTAAGATTTGATGACATTTGATAATTGCATAGAGTTTAAATTTGGGGTTGATAACATCAAAATATTAATTTGCTATTAGGGGAAGTAAACTATAGACAGAATTAGTAAATAGTAAGATATGGAACACTTATAGCTAAATATTTGTCTATGAAGCAAAAACAAATTGGTATATATTTTGTCTCAACAGTTTACTATTGAGGAAACTTGGATGAGTTATATGATCTTTATGAGACTCTTTTTTTCTTAGATTTCTAAATTGGAATAATAACAGGACTTATCTGTCAGACTTATGTTGAAGACTAACTACAATAATCCATGTAAAGTGCTCAACATATAGTCTCAATAAATATTAGCAACTCTAGGTATTGCTGTGATAGTGATAGTTGCTGTGTTCTGAGACTAATTTAAGCATATCTGTCCAATTGAATGCTCTTTCAGGCTGCTGGAGATATATGGTTATAGTTCAGACACAGGTCATAGCTTGGGGTATGGAACTGAGAAGAATATTTAATTAAAATAGGAGTAAAAGTTCACATTATAGAATTATTTGCCTTGCCAGGATGAGGTAAAATGAAAACGGAGAAAATCAAATTGCTGGTTTTTCTTCACAAAAGAGCTGGTAAAATAACAATTGCTTCACAGAGCTTCAGACAGCCAGGTCTTAGCTTAGAAGTCTAGAAATGCAAGTGCCAATGTAGCAGATGTTTCTCCTTAAAGGGGTCAAGATACTGTCACCTCAGCATTTTCTAAAGAGTTTTGTACAGAGCACTAATTGCACCAGATATTTAATTTGGAGAATTCCTATGATAGGATATGTTTGAGAAATGTATTTAAAGCTGTGAAAAATTCTGTGGAAAGAATCTCGTTTGCTTTATTTGAACTAGAATTTCCTAAAGTGATTCAGATCAATCTTTTCTCTATCCTATACCATCTATTAGTATTCTGAGGAATTTGTGTTCCATGAGACAGACTTAACTATGTTTATTAGTCAAAATCTTTCCAAACCCATATAGCCCTCTTGTGCAGGCAGAGATGATCAACTTGTTTTATATTTTCAAAGAAGTAGACAAATCCTTCAGAAATCCCAAACTGTTACAGAATCAAGGAACACGTAGTAACCATTGATCCCAGGAGACATCTGTTGATCCCTGTCCTCTGCCTTTCTGTTTCTGGCCCCTTGTGACTTACAATTGAGTCCATCTATTCAGGCCGCCCTGGTAGAGCTCTGCTGTACATCTTAGTTTCACTGAATTCAGACAAACTACTCCTCCTAGATTTGTTTTTGGCTGCTTTGTATATTTTGATACAAAGTAGAAAGGGAAATATCTAAAGTGATACAAAATTATAAGTGAACAAAATTATAAGATGCATATATATTTTGATAAGTTTACATCTGTGATCTAAAGATGAGAGGTGGAGTGTCCAGCAAGCACTACTACAACCTGCTTGTAACTTTGTAGCTTATCTTTTGTTGTGGTGCAGGGGTACTGCATATGCATCTGACCATTTTCTCTGGGAAACTCTGAAGACATCCCTCCTGTTCTAAAACATTTCACTGACATCTGCAAGGGATTACAATAAAGGTAGTGCCTACCATCCTAGAGCAAATGGATTTTCCTTGGATCCAAGGATAAGAACAACAGCATATGGAGAAAATCTCAGAATAAAACAATATAATACTACCCAATCAGCTTTAATTCAGATGATACAGGGAGAAAATATATATGAGTGAGAATTTAAAAATATCAGTAGAGACAAGGGGACTTCATGTTGCTCAATGTAAATACCCACCCTCAAAACTCTTTAGGTTACATACTCTAGAATTACCAAATTCTACATTCAGCATATTGTTTCATAAAAACATAATAAAGTTTTAGAGGGGCATAAAATTTTGCATTACTTTTGAAAGCACAAAATAATGTGGCACTGCTCAGTTATTGCAATTTCAAATGATAGTATAAGATAGTGATCCACCCACATAGTCTTACATCAACATTTCCTAAGGACTTTTCGGCTTAACAGCACAACCTATTTCATTGTGTGTGTGTCTCTGTGTGTGTGTGTAGTTAGGTATCTAGCCCATAATTAACAATAAGCAACAGCTATTACCGTGAGACTCTGCTCAGAATGATAGAATCCTGTAGTTATGATATGGAGAACACTTTGAAAAGACATGAAACTTTGTTTTCATCTAACTTATTGTGGAATGGTATCAAGACATCAATTCTTAACATTCTAAGGAACTAAAGCAGCACATCTTTGTATCAGAATAGGGTTAGATGTGGTAAAGAATTTAGATATCAGATCTTTAGATTAGTAGATTTGCTTCTTTGTCATTCAGAACACTTCCAAACACCAGAGTTTGGCCAAATGAGGACTCTGACCTTTTTTGGTAGATTGTGCAATCTGACAGTCTTTTGCACTCAAAGGCCTTAAGTGCTTCAGATAAAGCATTTAGAATCACAGAGGAAAAATGCTATAAGGATCATATTTTTAAAACACTATTAAGGAGTTTTCTGCCACCATTTATATGGTAGAGCAAAACTGGATGGCTTGTATGCAAGACAGTTATGATTATTATATTTGTGAAAAATCCTGCCGGTGTGGGATAGGGGATGGATTAAAGTTTGGAAGAGATTGGAGGTGTGCCAAACTAAATTAGAAATATTTTCTTGGCTTTGTTCAATCAATTGAAAGCAAGCCTGGTAACTTGGCTAAAAATTTTTTTAAAAATTTTATCAGATAGAAAATATTGGTTGAAAGTAATTGAAAAACCAACTCAAGTTAAATACTGTAGGAATTTATTAGTTCAAAAACAATAGATCAGAGGTAGAATAACACCTGTCATTGTTTTTCCAGAATACCCTTTATTTGTCTGAAATTCTCCTGGCTCTGTCCTCTTCCTTCTCTTGATCTCATCTTCATGCTGAAAGCAAGAGGGCAGAAGTAACTCCAGGAATTACATTTACATACAACTGAGGAATAAAGGGGACTATCTCATTTAGTGTTTTCTTCATCTTTTTTTTTTAGAATGTAGATGATTTTTTAAAAAATTTATTCTAATTTGTTATATATGACAGCAGAATGCATTACAATTCATGTTACATATATAGAGCACATTTTTTTCCTATCTTTGGTTGTATACAAAGTATATTCACATTTTTCATGTCTTCATGCATGTACTTAGGTAATGACGTCCATCTCATTCCACTATCTTTTCTTCTTTTGACTGGGAAAACATGCTCCTGAAAGTCACTGTTCCTGTTTCCTTAGATTTTTCTACAAGTTTCATTGGTCAGAAGTAAGTAAAATGATTCACATGTCCAGGCCTACTCTAGTCACTGACAAAAAGGATGGAATTACATTCATTGGCTTTGACTAAATAGAATGTTTAATCAACTGGGTTTGGGATGCCACTTTCTGAGGCCTGTTCGATAGAAAAAGTGGGATTCAGGTTAGCCATGGAAGAAAGAAAGAGATACTGAGTCGGCTACTGTCATGAAAAGTTAACTGGCATGAATCAAAAACACCATCCAGGAAGATGCTGTACTAATAATGAGATCTTCTTCATTGCTATCTCACGATGGTTTCCAAAGCTCTATTCTTGATGGTCTAGCACCATTCCTATTACAAAATTTACTTTTCAATAGATGCTCATTCGGAGTATTTAGGAATACACCTTTGTCTCTCTGCCCTTAATAACATCTCTATACTCCCTTTATTTTTCTTGGATACTTCTTCTTCTAAAGTATCAGGGTTGATAGGGAATGGAAACTTCTGAATTCAGTTAAAGATATCAAATTTAAGATAAATAATTTGAGAGTCAGTGTCTGTCCAATATTTCATAGGAAACATAAAGGCACATGTAACAGAAACTTAAGACAGTTTGATATTGTCAAAAAACTCAGTGGTGTCAAAATGGCAGCTCTTAGTTGAATTCTATCTGAAACTGACATTGACAGTGAGTGATCTATTTTTAAATTTAATAAATAATAATTTATTATCCCTCAAGTTCTTATCAATAATTATCTCTATTCAATCCATTGATATCTGTGGCATAAATTCTGAGTGTGTCCTGTCAAGTGGAAAATTGTGAATGATCTTGAAATCAATATTTGTTAAAACTTACAAGAAAATATACATAGATCTTAAGAACACCTATGATACAAATATCAGTAAAGTTATTTTCAACCATCATGAAAGCTGTATTCTTCTTGAGTGTGCACTAAAAGCATTGTGACACATCTAAGTGGTTTATTTGCCATTTTAGCTTTTACCACAGAATTATTAAACAACAAAATAAGACAGTTTGGTCCATTACAATGACACAATAATATCTAAACACACTTGTGTAGTTGTTCAATTCAGAAGAAACAATATCAAATTGAACAAAATCAATGTCAATAGCAAAATATGATTTTAGGAATCATAAGAGAACTTACAAGGACAACTGAAGATAGAAATCAACAGAAGGAGGAAAAGCACAGGGGAGAAAGTGAAGAAAAAATGAACTTAGTTAAATGCCTGAATCAATGGTGACATTTCACTAGCACATAGATTATAAACTAGTTTTCATTAAATTATTATTTGAAAATTTTGTTGGCAGAGCCTAAAACCATACTGCATGCTTAGAATGAATCAGACACCAATATAACTTTTTGTCTTAATACTAATAAAAATATAAGTGGCTTCCAATGAAAGTATTCATTCCAACCATATTCTTAGTATTCAGTGGAAGTTCCAGATTAAAAATCATTGACCCTGATATCCATAGTAAATATTATAATAAGGGAAATGAAGAAAAGATGTCTCCTGATTGTGCCACTTTCCTGATCATTGTCAAACAAAATTATTGAGCAAGCAATTGATTACAAAGAACAAAAATTTTGAGAAATCAATATACAAATCTATACTGAAATCCCATTGTTTATCATTCAGTAAATTATTCCTCTTTCTTCTTAGTAATGTATTCCTTCGGTGGCTTCAGATGCCCCACTATTTCTAACTTCTACCTCACAGTGGACGGTTTAAAACTGTGGGATTTTGCCAATTTCAAGACACCTGATATTAAGAAGGCAAAAAAGAAAAGCCTAAAAAGAAGAGTTGACAGAAAGGACAAGTTTTCATATGAATACAATATCCACAATCTCCAGATCTGTCTGGATCACTGAAAAAGAATGTTTCACACTTGGCTTTCCCTTTTTTTTTTTTTTTGATAACTCAGTTTTTCAAAGCAATCCATATTATCATTGCTAAGTATGATTGAAATTTTATGGTTAGAAGATTTTCAACATTACTCAGTGGAGATCAAGTAAACAAAAAAAATCTAAACACTATTTATTTGGTACTAGAGATTGAACCCAGAAGCGTGTAAACACTGAGCCATATCCCCGATGCTTTTTATTCTTTTTATTTTATTTTAAAACATGGTCTTATTAAATTTCTTAAGGCCACACTTAGTTACTGAGGCTGGTTTGAACTTGTGATCCTCCTGCCTCAGCCTCTGGAGCCACCAGGATTACACACATGCACCACTATGCCTGGCTAAAATCTGAACACTCTTGAAAGAGACTCTCTCCTTTGTGGTGGCCATCCCTAAAACTATTTGGTCTTCCACTGCGTCAGAGTGATGCCTGGGATACTGTTAGTGAGCAAATCACAAAGGAAATGTCAGATCTGTGACTTTCCTTATGACATTATCACTCTGAAAAGCACTTGTTGCTCAATGTAATGTGTGGATTCACAAAGAAAGGACACTTTGGGACTCAGTGATTCATCTGGTATGGAGAAAGTTTTTTATTACACCTGAGGGTGAATAGAAACATGAAGCAAGTCAGAGGCTGGATGCCTCTCAAATAATCCCTGCCTTGAAGTCACAGACCATGACCAGGATAAAAATACCTAACACTGTTAATAAAATAAAGGTTAACAGTTGACTGGAGGAGAAAGAGATTACCTGTATGCACGTCAGACAGGGAATAGGAGGACTGACCCTAATGCCACATAAATCTGAAGAATTTTCAATTATGAGGGCATTCAACAAATACTCAATGATTTCAGGGTAAAACAAGGTTTAGAATGTATTTCCTCATGGACAGAAACCATATTTTCCAACATGAATTGCATTTTTCCCAGCAGGCAAGATTTGCTTGGATAACCACACAGTCCTTGCACTCACTTACAGCACAAAATAAATGTATGTCTGAGAGGACATTTAGCCTAGGTGAGGGGATTCTGGCACACTTAGCAGGCAGTCCTATTTCCATACCATTTATCCCACTCGGGGCAGTTTGGGGCACATGTGACAGGCAGTCAGTTAAACAGAGATTAGTGTGTTGGCTGAGCAATAATTCAAATCCAAGTGAACCTGAAACCTTAAAAGTCAAAATAACTCCATTGTCCCTGTTCTGGTTCATCATTCTCTTTTAAGTAGAAGAAAGCAACCCGAACTTCCAGAACATTCACTTTAAGAAAACATAAATTGACTCAGCATTCCAATATGATAGGAGTCATGACTTTTCTGTGAGTTAAATATTACTCATATCAGCATAATAATACCTACCATCTGTAGAAAGTTTTCTCATGAGATTTGCAAACTATTTTGCATACTCACAGTAAATATCTTAAGATGTACTCATACTACTTGATAGTGACAGGCATTGAGGCATAGTTGCCTGGCACTTTCAAATTTCATGCAGTTTGGTGAACTTGGACAAACACATAGTTCAAATGTCCTTGTCCGAAAGAGTGGTCAAGCAAATCAAAAGTGGACTCTTAAGCTCAGGAGTCTCCATTTGACTAAGGGGACACTAGAGAATTATTGACATTTCTCTGTGACTAACTCACTCACCTCCAGAGCCAGAGGCAAGTGGGCAGAAGACCATTTTTCAATACTTTCCTTTGTGTCTTGTTAGGATCTTTCAACATCCATTAAGTGTGCTTTGAAACCTACAATGCAGAGAGCAAACTATCACAGTGGACCAGGATAATATTTGAGAGGACAAGAAGGTATAATAATAAGCTTTATTAAATGTGTCAATAGGACTTTGTGCCTTTTATATACAAGAGGAACTCTAAGCTCCACAACAAGCACAATTCACAATATGATGTTATTGATTCCACTTGTGAGAAAATTCATAAACATGAATGGCATAGGTCAGTGATTGATATGTCAATCCTCCAATGTGATGAATAGAATTGTTGTGGTTGGCGTTGTAAAAATGATCTTCATGTATCAGAGTATGTTACCATTGATTTATAAGTATTTCATAAAACATTCTTTCAAGAAGCATTACTTCAGA